>NC_079197.1:124439434-124656934 GCF_029499605.1 Hyla sarda
GTACAGAAGAGCATGAGAATGGATAAAGTTACTGTAAAAGGGTATTCAGAGTTAAAAGGACATATCTTATCCACAGCATAGGGGATAAATGTCAGATCATGGAGTAATCCGACTGCTGGAACCCCACCACCCTCCAAAATGGGTTCCTGTGTCTATGTTATATATTGAGCCACGGGACGTGCATGAGTGCCTCCGCTCCATTCATTTTCTATTGGAGCTGCAAAGGTAGCTAAGCGTTGTACTCTTATCTTCAGCAGCTCTATAGACAATTAAAGGAGCAGTGGGGTGCATGCACAACTCACTACTCCATTCATAACAAAGATTAATATGGGGTTGCCTTACTTTTGGGATACAGTGCATAACAAGAAATGCTATCACCATGTAAAACTAAATGCGCTGAAGCTCACTAAAGATAAACGTGCACTTTGACATAGGATTTAGCTAATAATCCTGCCACCAGTATTGTCATTTTAGCTCAGTTTGTCTTATGAATTCATCCTCTCTTCCAGATAAACCACTCTCCCCTAAAGGACTGAAAGTTTGTGACAGTGCTCAGCTAACCAAGAACTATTACACAGAGGTAAGCAAGTCATTTCTCATAAAACAGTCTAATTTATATAAATAATAGCTTTATTCTGCAGGAGATTATTTTAATATATTAGTGTACTGAACCTACAAATTTAAATTACGAAGGAACCTAAGAAACAGCTACCAAAATGTCCAAATGTCCAGTCTGATGTCCAGCATTAACATGCGCCATTGTATGTACACTGCTAGTGTGGTTCTTGTGGTTGACCCATCTTTCATATCCACTACTACAATAAAAATGCCCATATGCTTTAGACAAAAGTCGACCAAACTGCTGCCAAAGGCATCTGACTATACACCCCTTTCCTCTCCATAGAGGACACTTGACCGTTTGACATGACAAATGTTTATATGGATGGGACAGTCCGAAGAAATAATAAAGTTCAGCCAACAAAGTTTGAAAATCTATGGCCACCTTAAATGGGCACTCTCATTAAAAATGTTTTTCCTATTGCACTCCTTAGGGTAAATAAAAAGAATTTCTAATATACTTTGTTTAAAAAAATGTTGGACCCCCCCCCCCCCCCCTCAGCACTCCAGGCTGCACTTCCTGTGTATGACCTTCGGTCCAAAGTCTGTGTATGAGATTGGGGGGGGGGGAATGTGCTCTTGAGCTTTTTTTAAGCACAAATAAAACAGAGAAAACTTGTTTTTTTAAACAAAGTATATTAGAAATATTTTTACCATTAGGAGTGCAATAGCAAAAAAAATTTTAATGAGCGTTACCATTTAAGAACGCATGTACCTATTATAGTCAATAGACTGGTTAGACTGAAGAATACCTTTATTTATTAGGGATATATCTGGATTATTATCTGTAACTCTGTAAACTGAATATTATAATTTTTTCCATTTAAAAGGTTGTACAGAATATTCTGGAAACCGAGCGGAGCTATGCAAAAGAACTTCAGATACTGCTGACAACTTACCTCAGGCCTCTTCAGACATATGACAAGTGAGTTAAGGCCAGGTTTTACTGTTCTCTACACTCTTATGGAAATTGGCAGATGAATTGCCTAAGTGACTGATCTCACCATACACTATATCAAGTTAAAAACCGTACAGAACCGTATAGAAAACCGTATGCATTGACTTAACATTGTAAACCGTATGTCAAACGTATCATCCGGTTTAGTCCATTTTGCGTTTTTATACGGTTTTGTCTGTTTTTTTTTACCCGTACCCAAAACTGTAGTCTACCACGTTTTTTGGTCCGGGTGAAAAACCGTATTAAACCGTATACAGTTTTAACATGGGAGTCAGTGGGAACCGTACAGAACTGTATATGCGTACGTATATCCGGTTTTCGTACGGTTCCATCCGGTTTTCACCGTACAGTTTTTGACTTTGCAAGACTTTGACTTTCAAACAAGTGAAACTTTATTCAAAATGGAGTGAAAAGTTAAAAACGTATAAGATTTTTTCTTAAAAAACAGATGCAACCGTACATCATTTTGTACACACATGAAATTTGTACACACATTTTGCTACAATTTAGTCAGGTTTTGAGGAATCCGTTTTTCATCAAAAACCTGATACGGGAACTGTATTGCAAAAACGTTGTGTGCATGTACCCTAATCCTGGTGAAATGTTCTATGTGCGAAAGGGTGCTATAGGTAAGTGATGACAAATATTATAGCAAAAGGTTACAATTATTGGGGAAAAGTGTACTAGTGAATAGAGGGTTAAGTACCCTGTTGTGCCGCCTCTAGCCTGGATACAAGATGAGATTTGGTTGACCATGAAGGCATACAGGTTCCATAAGGCACATTTGCCCACAGATGTCACAGCTGGGTCTGTAGATTCCGCACACTCATAAGTTGCAGTGGCTGGCTTACCATAAATGCTCAATTGGTAATAAATCTGGTCACCAAGCAGGCCAAGGGAGTGTTGCCATCTGGTAATATTCCTGTGAAACCTTTGCTGGATGTGTGGGCGAGTATTATCCTACTGAATAGGCCCTGCCATGAGAGACAACACATGTGGCCAAAGTATTTCATGCATATATTACTGAACTGTTAGTGTCCCTTGTATCACTACTATGGGTGACTGACTGTCATATACAATGGTTCCCCAGATCATTACACCACAGTTAAAGGAGTAGTCCAGTCCTGAAAAACGTATCCCCTATCCTAGGGATAGGTGATAAGTTTCAGATCGCGTGAGGTCCGACCACTGGGGCCCCCCGCAATCTCCTGTATGGGGCCCCGGCAGCCCGCGGGAAGGGGGCGTGTTGACCACCGCACGAAGCGGCGGCCGACACCCCCCCTCAATACAGCGCTATGGCAGAGCCGGAGATTGCCGAAGGCGTGTCAGCAGCCGCTTCGTGCGATGGTCAACACGCCCCCTTCCCGCGGGCTGCCAGGGCCTCATACAGGAGATTGCGGGGGGGCCCCAGCGGTCAGACCCCGCTCGATGTGAAACTTTTGCCCTATTCTTAGGATAGGGGAAAAGTTTTTCAGGACTGGACTACTCCTTTAAGGCAGGATTGAAGGGCCACCATGAGGTCTCCATATCCGAACTTGGCTATGGTTGGAACCTAAACAAAACCTGGAATTGTCACCAGTCTGTAGTAGTCAAGGTTTCCTGTTTACAGAACCACTGCAAAGGGGATGGTGGCTGACTGTCAATAGCAGGACATTTAACGGGTGCTGTGAAACCAAATTTCCTTCTGCTAAGCGTCTGAAAATGGTCCATGAAGAAAATTTGGTGTGTAATGAAGGTGCCTCATGTGTCTGTATGGTGAACAAGGAAACTGTGGGAGCTGCTTGTGCTTGTTGGATGAAACGATCCTCTCTTCTGGTGGTCTGTCTCTGCCCTCTGGAGCCTGTTCACCTTATGTGCATGCCCTTATGTAACCACTGCTCCCAGTACATCCTAATAGTTTAATCAGAACAGCAGATTGTAGGTAATTTGTTGGAACCACTATCTTTTTCTCTTAGTCTAGTGATGTATCCCCTCTCAAAGTCTGTCAATTGGGCAAAATGTCTTCATGTCTGTCCAAGAGGTATGTCTAGTTGTCAGCAATTTCTTAGAGGCACAATATCCAAAAGTAGCCTTTGAGAGTCTTTTTTTTATAGGGCAGCGGGGAAGCATTTTTACGCGCTCTTATGACAAGGCCCAATGTCTAATCAGTAATAGCATGCCATTATTTTTTTTCCAGTCATTGTATTTTAGTATATGCAGGGGCTTTGTGATTATTGAAAAAAAATCTTAATTGCTGAGATTGCAGTACTGTGGTTGCATGATATTGTATACATGTTTGATATGCCCTCTCAGGAATAGACTACACAATATCACTGTAACACTCACGTTTCTGAAGACAGGAACCCCAGTGGATGTGGATCCGCTGGACCTGTGTGGCAGATGACTCGGACCGTACCAGGGTGCTGCTGGTTTTCACCAGAGCCCGCTGCAAAGCGGGATGGACTTGCAGCTGCAGGTGGCACCCAGGTCCCTACCCCTGGCACGGCTCGACCACACAGTCGGCTGAGGAGATGCGAGGCACAGGAGGGATAAGGCAACTCGTAGTCTGGATAGCAGAAGGTCAGGGCAGGCGGCACAGTAGAGTAGTCAGGAGGTCAGTAGGCAGCTGGCAGAGGCGCAAGGTCAAGTCACAAGGGCAAGAGATCTGATACACGGCAAGGTAATACAGAGGAACGCTTTCTCAAAGATCCGGCAGGGAACGGAGGAGGGTGGAGGAATTTATAAATGAGCCACAGGTGGATTACACTAATGAGCGTACTGGCCCTTTAAATCTTAAAGCTCCGGCGCGCACGCACCCTAGGGGACGGGGACACGCACGCCGGAGCAGAGAGGCAGAGGCAGGAAAAACACCGGAAGGTGACGGACTGGGGCTCGCATGCGGGTGTGTCCCGCGATGCGAGTGCCAGCGCCGTCGGCAGCAGAAGATAAGGGGACCGTGCGCTCACCGCCAGCGTGTGTTGCCTGAGCGCATAACGTAACAATCACACTGGGATTTAGCTGGCTAGTCTGTAACATACTGAGCAGAATTATAGAAATCTTTTATAAAACTGTTATGCATGCTGTTTCTTAAAATATCAGTCTAGGTTCACTTAGTGGTCGCCAAAAAAAAAAAACTTCTCACACAAGCCTTTACATCCCAGTAGAGGAATGGTGTCTATTGTGTGCCGTAATATCTGATATCAAATATTCATAAGACACTTAGCATAATGAGGTCAGAGGTATAGCATTATTCCCAGCAGTTAATAGCCAATAATACTCCTTGGAAGATGAATTGCTTTGTTTTTGGCACTAAAACATTTAGATATGGCCAATTGAAATCTTGTAAATTGGGAAATTCGATTATTAGGAGAATTAGATGAGTAGTTGTGGGATTTTTGTTGTTGTAAATTTGAAATTATTTTGCACTGAAAGAAAACAGATTTACCACAGAATATAATAATGTAAAAACATTATAACATGTAATACCTGGGACTGGTTATATATAGTGATTAGTCAGCAGATCTCTTTTTATCCTCTATGTAAGGCTCCGTTTTTTGAGACAGTTTTTTGGCCTTTTTATTGTTTTCAGTTTTTGTAGTGGTTTTAAAAAAAAATTTTTTTTACATGTTTTAAACCATTTAGCAGTAGCTAAATTGATAGCCAAAAGAAAGGCTGTTTGCAATTGGGAGGCACTTTGAACCAATTACAGCCCAAAATACCTGCCAAAACACAGCCAATTTTACAGCCATATTTTAAGCTATAAACAGCCCAAAAGAGAACCCTATAATTTAAGCCATAAAAATATTGAAGAACATATTCAAAACATTTCACGCCAAAATTTTCGAGTTGCCACCAAATATTCAAAGGGTACTTACATGTGAATGATCCAAGGTTTACACTATGCACATCAGTTTTTCTAAAGTGGGCATAGTCAGGCACATTACAAATCCTTTTTTAAGCTCCGACTTAGGGTAGGATCATGTGATGAATTTCGCAGAAGAATTCCACTGGAAATTCCCCAGAAACTTACTGTACATTCACTTCAATGGGATTCTGATGTCCCATTAAGGGTACAGTCCCACATAGCGTATATGCAGGGTATTTTGCTGCGTATCTGCTGTTGCGTATTGTCCTATCCATTGAGATCAATGGGTAGCAAAATCAGCTGCAAAAAAATATGCAGCAAAATATGCTGCATATACGCTACATGGGACCATACCCTTACAAAGCAAAATTTGCGCTGTGGAAATTCCGCTTTATGCATTCCGCAAAATTAAAAGACCAGTCTTATAATTTTTTTTTTACGCAATTCAATCGAGCAAGCTTTGCAGAATGTAATTTGTGTGGAATTGTGGAAATTCCATTGAGTTAACATAGCTTTAGGGTACGTTCACACAGGCGGATTACCTGCAGAATTTCTGCAGCGTATTTGCTGTAGAAAATCCTCAGCGGATTTTGCTACTATTGACTTGGGTCAGCATAAAATCTGCAATAGAGGCAGATTTGCAGATTTTCCTTCGGACATATTGAAGTCAATGGTAGCAAAATCCGCTGCTGATTTTCCACAGCAAATATGCAGCAGAAATTCTGCCGGTAATCCGCTTGTGTGAACGTACCCTTAGACTACATTTTTTTCTTCATAGAGTTGAAACAACACATCTGATATTTTGGTTGCTTCAGAGACCATGTTGTACTACCTGACTACGCAGTCACTGCACCTACATTCACAATTAACCCCTAGAGGACATTCAATATACATGTCAGTGTCCTGGTAATTGGCGCACAGCACCGTACATGTACATTGCAGCAGGTTTACAGTCTAT
Organism: Hyla sarda; assembly: GCF_029499605.1. Classification (NCBI taxonomy): domain Eukaryota; kingdom Metazoa; phylum Chordata; class Amphibia; order Anura; family Hylidae; genus Hyla; species Hyla sarda. Next base: position 124,445,813 of record NC_079197.1, read on the forward strand.
AAAGTGATCACTAAAGCTGTGCTCGCTTCATATACTCCTGGTCTCAGCATCTGGGGACCCTCCACTAATGGTGGACATCAGCAATCACACTGATATCCACCATTAACCCTTGACACACTGTAATTAATACCAATATCTATATTTATTTTCCTTATGACTTTGCCTTCAGACATGTTTCATCCACACAGTTGTTGCTTGTCTGGGCACTAAGCGGGAGATTTAGCCAAACCTATCCAAACCCTGTCGGCTCAATTTGCATATTAATTGTTGATAATCACATGAGCGCTCAGTCGGCAATGCGCTCACGTGACCAAATTGAGCCAACGGGGCCCGCCTCCAGCACGCAATTCAGAGAAGATATCGGTGGGACATATCTCCAGGCCTAATGTACATATTTTAGTCAGTGACCCCTCATCAGACTCCTGTTCACCCCCACTATAACCCAGTGTGTTGGGTTTAGTGTGGGTGAACAGATGACCGTTTTACTTTAATGTATCGCAGTCTAGGCTGTGGATTTGTAACTCTGTATAAGAAAAAGCTACTTAAAAGATATATTAAGGGAAGACTGATCAAAACCTGTGCAGAGGAAAAGTGGAGCAGTTGGCCATTGCAACCAATCAGATCGCATCCTTTTTCACAGCCCTTTATTTAAAACTCCTTAGATCAGTGGTCTGCAAACTGTGAACCTCTAGCTGTTGTAGTTTTGCAATAGTTGGAGGTCCAAAGTTCCAAGACCACTGCCCCAGATGTCAGCTAATTGTCAAAAATGAATACAATTATTGGCTGGTCTTGGATACAGCTATGATAGGTCATTCCGCAGACAGCTGTTGTCGGCAAAACATTCCTTGTCTCCATAGACGGCAATGTATATCCGAGCAGATTCCCTAGACTTGTCAATTCTTTCGGCATAAAAATTCTTTCTTGCCGGAATAAAAATTTCCGTGTCAGATGTTTCCGCCGGATTCTGCACTAAAATTCGACCGCGTAAACATAGCCTTAATCTATCTCATAGCCTTAAAGTGGTACTCTGGCCCTAGACATCTTATTCCCTATCCAAAGGATAGGGGAAAAGATGTCTTATCGAGGGGGTCCTGCCGCTGGCGACCCCCACAATCTCTCCTGCAGCACCCCCTGTCTTCAGCCTCACGGAGCGAAGATTGCTCAGTGTCTGATGACCGGAGTCTGAGTATTGTGACGTCGCGCCCCGTAACGTCACGATACAGCCCCTGTATCGTGAGTCATCAGACAGGGGGTGATGACAGAGGTTGCTGCAGGAGAGATTGCGGGGGTCGCCAGCGGTAGGACCCCCGTGATGAGACATCATATCCCCTATCCTTTGGATAGGGTATAAGATGTCTAGGGACAGAGTACCCCTTTAATCTATCTTACTGCTTACTTCCTAAGTTTAAACTGTGTGTAAAAATTTCAGCCATATTTTATTTTATTCACACATTTTTATATGTAATCATAATTTATTACAGCCCCATTTTTTTATTTTTTTTAGCCAAGTACGCACAAGAAAAATTTGCACTTAAAATTAAATATCTCAGACATTTTACACAGTGTGAACTTTCGACTAATGGTGTAATATACATACCGTAAATAATATTCCAAAAATAATAATTGCAACCAGTTCATTTAAAAAAAAAAATTGTTCAGTTTAAAAAAAAAATGATGCAATATTTTTGTTTTTTCAGGTTAAGTGCTGGAGACGTCATGTCATTGCTAGGAAATTTTGAGGAAATCTGCACATTTCAGCAGACGCTGTGTCAGGCATTAGAAGAGTGTGCAAAGTAAGAATCTATAAAACCACTTATTTTTTGATTTTTCCCTCCAACAAATACAGTTTGAAAATATTAAGTGAATATAAGATACATATGGGGGAGATTAATCAAAACCTGTGTAAAGGAAGAGTGGTCCAGTAGCCTATAGTGTCCAATCTGATTGCTTCTTTTATTTAATAAAGAAAAAAAAAAAAACTCTAAAAAATTAAAGAAGCTAACAGGTTGCTATGGGCAACTGCACCACTGTTTCTCTGCACAAATTTTGATAAATCTCCCCCTATAATATTCTGTCATGTTGTTAAATATTCTATTCAGTTATTCACTTGTACCTATAAGGCTAGTTTCACATTGCCTCTTGCATCGGCTCTTTTTTTTTTTCCTTCAAGCGGAAGGGACCCTGAACCGGGTCAGGTGCAAACTGATACTGTCGGGTCCTGATGAACCCTATTCACTTGCATGGAGTCTGTTGGTGATCCGGTAATTTTACAGGAATTTAGCGGAGAAAAGAATCTCTTTTTTTTCTCCGCTAAACTCCCGTCGTTCTGATTGGATTGCCAACAGAACTCCCAGTAGCAGAGTCTTACGGCAATGTGAACGAGACCTTAGTTCTTTGTTGTAATAAAAAAAATGTGCATTTTAATAACTCAACAGAATGAGTATGGAGAGTAAAGCTGGCCATACACTTCAGATACAAATGTAGCCATTGCTAACATGAGTGCAACTTCATGCAGCATGTCCCTGGCTTTCGATCCAGAAAAGTGGACATGAGCAGCTATGCATGCATTGTACTGTGTGCATTGCCGCTCACTACATTCCCAGGACCTGTCTCTTTTGCACCTTGCTCAGTGAATGCGCATGGGGTTTGTGAGGTGAGTCAGGATGCTGTATGTATCGCTGAACATTAAGTGTATCATACATTCACCAGGCTGGGTGCTCTCATTACTGTCTCAGATAATGGTAAGTGAGCAGCGATGCATACAGTACTGCATCACTGTTCAACATACAGCAGTATGGAGTTTACCTTTGGCAGGAGTCCTTGCTGTCGTGCATACATTTTTGTTGCCAGTGGCTACTAAAAACGAATTCTCCAGATCCCCCCCATACACCTACACATGCACGCTCAGCTTGGCTAAACATGCATATACTCATTTTTTTTTTTATAACTTTTTTTATTAAAGAATTTTTCTTTAAAGCAGATATTTGAGAATAAGAAAATAAGAGTACATGGAATAATAAACAGAGTCATTACATATTAAAAAGACCAGGTTACAATATGATAACATAGATCCGGCTGTAAAGCTGTTGTAAAGTCCAGATTATTTCAGGTCGGCTCTGTGAGTATCCGGGGAAGACCCAACATCAGAGACATGAAGCTTAGATAAAAGCCGTTATCTAACAGATAATAAAGAATGAAGCGAGGATGATATGAAGTGCTATTAGATGATACTAATAATATGTATTATTACATGCATATACTCTTAAATAGAGAATAGGGAGGAATCTGCTGCTAGACACCTCTACTGACAATTTACCCTGAAAACAAAAGGATGGGCATGTTGATATCCACTTGCTGGATCCTTCTCTTTTGCCAACATCTGCCATTGGTGAAGGAGAGTCAGGAGGCCCCCATACACATTTCATGGTCATCCAGGCCCACCAAAATTGAGTGGTTCATATATATATATATATATATATATATATATATATATATATATATATACACATATATATATATACACATATATCGAGTTTTATTGTCTCTAAATTGATAGCCAGGAGACCTGATGCCCAGCAGATTCCTGCAATTCCTGCATTCCAGATATTGCAATGTGTAACATGACACAAATCCTTGTGACAAATTCTGTTGTGACATTTACAATTCTAACTAATATTGTACTAGCAGCTGGTCCTAGACATTGCCTTCATATAGCACTACCTTTGCAGTCCATAGTAATGCATTAAAACCCGCACATAGCATTATGAATGCTATAGTTACTTGATTCTTTGCTGCTGTCTTGTGACAAACGTATCAATAAAAATGTGATGGGAATAGCAGTCTTGCAAGCTGTTCCTGAAGCTGCCACACACAAGGTGTCTGACAATTCAAATTGAAGCTGTTGTGCTACAAAAGTCTGTTCCCTGTGCACTATGTCATTGTAGTGTAATAATTAACTTTTCCACTAGATGTCACTAGATATTACAGTTTATTACATTTCTCATGTTTTAAGTGAAAATGTAGCTCTTATTTTTTTTTTTTTTTTTTTTTTTTTACTGGAATCCCAATTGTTATAGTATCTTCTATGACATATTCCTGCAAACTGTGGACCTAAACTCCCAGCATGCCTGGACAGCCAACAGCTGTAACTCCACAGTTTGGAGACAACTGTTCTATGATATTATTTTCTGGAACTGTAAGGCTGCTTTCACACTATAAAATTCATCCGTTAAAAGATCCGTTATAAACATCCATTAGAAAAGTCTTAATAACGGATGTTAAACGTCCGTTACAAAATCCCATTCAAGTCTATGGGATTTTTTGATTATCCGTTATGATCCGTTATAGTCCTTCATGAATAACGGCCGTTAGTTGTGATGGAAGAATTAACAGCACATGCACTCATTTTTTTCCGTCACAAGAAACTGATAAATTAACAGACGTTATTTTTAACATTGAAGTCTATGGCCGACAGGACGTTAGTAAATACACCCGTTAATGCCCGTTATTATAACTGACGTTATTTTTACTGAGCATGCTCAGAAGAGGTGACATCAGCAGACTCCTGCAGTGCTGAGGGACTACTAATACTCCCATCATGGAACAGACTTTTTTCCATGATGGGAGTAGTAATTCCCTGGCTGCAGGAGTCTGCAGACAGCTGGGGAGGCTACATTAGTGTTTGTACTACTACCCCCATCATAGAACAGAGTCTGTTCCATGATGGGGGTTGTAGTACAGGGGCTGAGGGATTGATCGCACAGGGTTTCACTTCTGAGACCCGATGCGATGTGAAGTTATTAAGCAGGGGAGCGGGCGGCATGCTCCGCAACCCTGCGATGTATCAGTGTGTTTAACTTGAATGGACGGTATCGAGGAGCCAATCAGGGCTCCCAGCAGGAGATTTAAAAATGAACATTGTGACTAGCAGGGGCCATATGTATATTAAAAGCACTGCAGGGGGCAGACATATAGCCTATATATCTAGCCCCCCAGCAGTGCATTAGATATACCCCCCGCAGCGCATGTATAATGTAGCCTAGCAGCGCTTCTATATACATATGCCACTGCAGGCTATATGTGAAAAGCATTCTAGCAGCGGCATCGGCCGCTATTTCTATTAGCAGCGCATAGTGCCGGCAGCCGTCTCCTGACAGTATGCGCTCCTTATAGAAATACTTTTCATTCATAGCGCTGCAGGGATATATGTATATAGAAGCACTGGGGGGGGGGCAGACATATAGAGTTATCTGCCCCCCCCCCCCCCCCCCCCACACACAGCGCTTCTATATACCTATGCCGCTGCAGGCTATGAATGAAAAGTATTTCTATTAGCAGCGCATAGTGCCGGCAGCCGTCTCCTGACAGTATGCGCTCCTTATAGAAATACTTTTCATTCATAGCGCTGCAGGGATATATGTATATAGAAGCACTGGGGGGGGGGGGGGGGGGGGGGGACAGACATATAGAGTTATCTGCCCCCTCCCCCCACAGCGCTTCTATGTACCTATGCCGCTGCAGGCTATGAATGAAAAGTATTTCTATTAGCAGAGCATAGTGTCAAGAGACGGCTGCCAGCACTATGCACTCCTTATAGAAATATTTTCATTCATAGCCTGCAGGGGCATAGGTATATAGAAGCGCTGTGGGGGGCAGATAACGCTATATGTCTGCACCCCCCAGTGCTTCTATATACATATATCCCTTCAGCGCTATGAATGAAAAGTATTTCTATAAGGAGTGCATACTGTCAGGAGACGGCTGCTGGCACTATGCGCTCCTCATAGAAATACTTTTCATTCATAGCGCTACAGGTATAAAGGTATATAGAAGCACTGGGGGGGGGGGGGGGGGGGGGGGCAGACATATAGCGTTATCTGCCCCCCACAGTGCTTCTATATACATATATCCCTGCATCGCTATGTATGAAAACTATTTCTATCAGCAGCATCAGGCGGCCGATGCTGCTGCTAGAATGCTTTTCACATATAGCCTGCAGTGGCATATGTATATAGAAGTGCTGCTAGGCTACATTATACATGCACTGCGGGGGTATATATTTTTAAATGCGCGGCAGGGGTCATATCTAATGCGCTGCTGGGGGCTAGATATGTAGGCTATATGTCTGCCCCCTGCAGCGCTATATATCTTGCCCCCCACATATATAGATATATCCCCCCTGCTAGTCACAATGTTCATTTTTAAATCTCCTGCTGGGAGCCCTGATTGGCTCCTCAGTACCGGCCATTCAGGGCTCCCCGTGGGGGATTCAAAAGTGAAAGTTGCTTAATAACTTCCGATCACATCGGGTCTCAGAAGTGAAACCCGGTGCGATCAATCCCTCAGCCCCTGTACTACAACCCCCATCATGGAACAGACTCCATGATGGGGGGTAGTATTACAAACACTAATTTAACCTCCCCAGCTGTCTGCAGACTCCCGCAGCTGGGGAATTACTACTCCCATCATGGAAACAAGTCTGTTCTTTTAACGGATGAATATTTATTAATCCGTTAGCACCCGTTATTTCATCCGTTATTAAACATCCGTTTTTACACTTAAAACAGACAATTAATAACAGATGAATGCTCATAGTGTGAAAGAAGCCTTAATCTGTTTATCCTCTATCCGTACATTTTTAGTTTTATATAAATGTAGCGCTGTATATAGTGGCATATGGCATTAAGAACCCACTGCTCATTGCGTAGTCATCAATACCTCCTTCTCCTCTCCCTGCCTCTGCATTACCTGAGCTTATTGATGAGAACTGGATTTAATGCAGGATATATGAGTAAATTGCAGCACCTCATTGTTTGAGCTTTCTTGCAATGCTAATAATACGCACTTAAATGTATTTCTTACAGATTGCCAGAAAATCATCAAAAAATTGGAGGAAGCTTTCTGACCCTTTTTAATCAGTTCAAGTCTTTATATTTGACGTACTGTGCAAATCACCCAATAGCTGTCAATGTTCTCACTCAGCACAGGTAAGGCTCTTACATTATTCTTGCTAGTTATATAGTACATTTGGACTTTTAAACCCACTATACTATGACTCAGTGATACTTATACTATTCAGCTCAGTGAAGGAAATTACAGTTGTGGCCAACATTATTGGCACCTTGAAATAAAAGTACACTGTGTAAAATATCTCCTAAAATAAAGTACTTACTGAACCTGCTTGGAGATAACCAAAAAAGTTTAATGCAGCACTCTTTATTAGTTTAAAAAAAAATGTGAAAGATTTTTTTTTTTTTTAAATTCCATCATAATGTGAACAACAGCAATGTTTCGACTCTTTCCGGAGTCTTTTTAAAGCATCAAAAACAGACATGTGGTAAACTTTTATACACTTTCTGTGCATGGGTCTTACAGTCAATCAATAATAGTGAATAAAATGAATCAATATCCATTGAATCAATATCAATCATCTCAGTGATTATCTGCCATAGAAAGAGACCCATAGACACACATACTGCAGTGTAAAAAATAAAAAGATCTACCAAGAGACATATCAAAAGAAGGGCTCAGATGGCAACAAAAATGCCTGAAGGCTTTTATTATTGCCAATGTTTGTGTTACCTAAGTATCTCGAGGGTAGGTGCCTTTTAATCGTGTCCATTTCATATGCTTTCTTACAGAAATGATTATATATACAGGGTGGGCCATTTCTATGGATACACCTTAATAAAATGGGAATGGTTGGTGATATTAACTTCCTGTTTGTGGCACATTAGTATATGTGAGGGGGGAAACTTTTCAAGATGGGTGGTGACCATGGTGGCCATTTTGAAGTCAGCCATTTTGAATCCAACTTTGTTTATTTTAATAGGAAGAGGGTCATGTGACACATCAAACTTATTGGGAATTTCACAAGAAAAACAACGATGTGCGTGGTTTTAACGTAACTTTATTCTTTCATGAGTTATTTACAAGTTTCTGACCACTTATAAAATGTGTTTGATGTGCTGCCCATTGTGTTGGATTGTCAATGCAACCCTCTTCTCCCACTCTTCACACACTGATAGCAACACCGCAGGAGAAATGCTAGCACAGGCTTCCAGTATCCATAGTTTAAGGTGCTGCACATCTCGTAACTTCACAGCATAGACAATTGCCTTCAGATAAACCCCAAAAGATAAGTCTAAGGGGGTCAGATCGGGAGACCTTGGGGGCCATTCAACTGACCCATGACGGCCAATCCACTTTCCAGGAAACTGTTCATCTAGGAATGCTCGGACCTGACACCCATAATGTGGTGGTTCACCATCTTGCTGGAGAAACTCAGGGAACGTGCCAGCTTCAGTGCATAAAGAGGGAAACACATCATCATGTAGCAATTTCGCATATCCAGTGGCCTTGAGGTTTCCAATGATGAAGAATGGCCCCACTATCTTTGTACCCCATATACCACACCACACCATCAATTTTTGTGTTCCAACAGTCTTGGAGGGATCTATCCAATGTGGGTTAGTGTCAGACCAATAGCGGTGGCTTTGTTTGTTAACTTCACCATTCACATAAAAGTTTGTCTCATCACTGAACAAAATCTTCTGCGTAAAGTGAGGGTCCTGTTCCAATTTTTGTTTTGCCCATTCTGCAGCCCCTGAAACTATGGATACTGGAAACCTGTGCTAGTATTTCTCCTGCGGTGTTGCTATCAGTGTGTGAAGAGGGGGAGAAGAGGGTTGCATTGACAATCCAACACAATGGGCAGCACATTGAACACATTTTATGGTTAGTGGTCAGAAACTTGTAGATTACTCATGAAAGAATAAAGTTACGTTAAAACTAAGAACATTATTGTTTTTCTTGTGAAATTCCCAATAAGTTTGATGGGTCACATGACCCTCTTTCTATTGAAAAACAAAAGTTGGATTCAAAAGGGCCAACTTCAAAATGGCCGCCATGGTCACCACCCATCTTGAAAAGTTTCCCCCCTCACATATACTAATGTGCCACAAACAGGAAGTTAATATCACCAACCATTCCTATTTTATCAAGGTGTATCCATATAAATGGCCCACCCTGTACATCAACATGTTAACTTTTTTTTGTTGAGTGTTTTTGGACATGCTATTTGGACAAAGTTGGTCCATATCCACTTAATTCTAAAGATATTGGCTTTTTATATGTACAAAACATCCAAGGGGCTGATAATGTGGACCGCAGCTGTAGATTTAAAGGGGTACTCCTCCCCTAGACATCTTATCCCTCGCGATCTCCCTGCTGCACCCCGCTCGTGACCTCACGGCCACGCTCCCTCAATACAAGTCTATTGGAGGGGGCATCAAGCCCCCTCCCATAAAGTTGCGTTGAGGGGGTATGGCCATGACGTCACAAGCGGGACGTGACCGTGACATCACAAGCCTCCTCCCCGCATTGCCAGTCATCCGGCACGGAGCAAAGTTCGCTACGTGCACCGGATGTCTGGGGTGCTGTAGCCGAGATCACGGGGGTCCCCAGCAGCGGGACCCCAGCGATCAGACATCTTGTCCCCTATCCCTTGGATAGGGGATAAGATATCTGGGGGCAGAGTACCCCTTTGAGCAGTTACAACTAACTTCTCACAGTTGCAGGTATTGTGATACTGGTGTCATTGGGAAGAAGGGATGTGGTCACACCAGTGATGGCGATGCTGCAAGTCACAGAACTAAAGAAGGACCCTTCAGAAATAACAGCCTTTCCTATCTTAATCAGCCCAATTGGTTCTTCAACATAATAGATGTGCAATTATATTCAAGAGGTGTCAAGTGATGTTATCCAGCTTTAGAATCTTACTTTTTATTCTAGGAAAAAGGACATTAACAGTATTTGATAGCCAGGGCCAGACTGGGAGATAAAACTATAGCCTAAAGTTAATTCAGGACACAAATTTAATGCAGACTTTAAAAGAGATTTCAGGAATTTATTGCCCAAATACTTTTAGACTTGGTTCAGGCCTATTATTTTGGTCAATATACGGTATATAGTCTTAGCCAAATCCAAGAGTGGAAAAACACAGGTAAAACTTAATGGAAAGTTTTATAAAAATTATATTTATTTATATAGTGTCAACAGATTCCTCAGGACTTTAAAATTTTAGGGGTACAAATAAAGACAAGTATCAGACATTACAATATAATACACACTAAATATTCAAACAAGGAGTGAGGGCCCTGCTTGCGAGAGCTTACGGACTAGATGGAATGGGGTTGAGACAAAAGGCAGAAAGTGCTTTATTGATACAATGGTCTGACCATGTTTTATAAATAGGGGAGGTTACTTAACCCCTTAACGACCAAGGACGTATATTTACATCCTTGTCCGGCTCCCGCGATATAACGCGGGGTCGCACGGTGACTGCGCGTCATATCGGGTCGGTCCCGGCATGTATCTGATGCCGGGACCCGGGGCTAATAGCACGCAGCAGCGATCGCGGTGCCGTGCGCTATTAATCCTTTAGACGAGGCGTTCAAAGTTGAACGCCGCATCTAAACCAAAAGTGAATGGTGCCCGGCTGCTCAGCGGGGCTGATCGGGACCACCGCAGTGAAAATGCGGTGTCCTGATCAGCTGGGACGCGAGCGGAGGCCCCCTTACCTGCCTCCGGCATGTCGCCTCGGCGATTGATTGCTCCAAGCCTGAGATTCAGGCTTGAGCAATCGACCACCGATAACCCTGATCACTGCAAAGCTATGGCTTTGCAGTAAACAGAGTATAAGATCAGTGTGTGCAGTGTTATAGGTCCCTATGGGAGCTATAACTGCAAAAAAAGAAGTGTAAAAAAAAGTTAATAAATGTGATTCAACCCTTTCCTCAATAAAAGTTCAAATCACCCCCCTTTTCCCATAAAAAAAAACACCATGTAAATAATAATAAATATAAATATATGTGGTAAATGTCCGAACTATAAAAATATCATTAATTAAACCGCACGGTCAATGGCGTACGCGCAAAAAAATTCCAACCTCCAAAATAACGTATTTTTGGTCGCTTTTTATATCATGAAAAAATGAATAAAAAGCGATCAAAAAGTCCAATCAATACAAAAATGGTACCGCTAAAAACTTCAGATCACGGCGCAAAAAATTAGCCCTCATACCACCCCATATGTGGAAAAATAAAAAAGTTATAGGGGGTCAGAAGATGTAAATTTTAAACGTATACATTTTCCTGCATGTAGTTATGATTTTTTTACAGAAGTACGACAAAATCAAACCTGTATAAGTAGGGGATCATTTTAACCGTATGGACCTACAGAATAAAGATAACGTGTCATTTTTACCGAAAAATGTACTGTGTAGAAACTGAAGCACCCAAAAGTTACAAAATGGCATTTTTTCTTCAATTTCGTCGCACAATGATTTTTTTTTCCATTTCGCCGTTAATTTTTGGGTAAAATGACTGATGTCACTGCAAAGTAGAATTGGTGGCGCAAAAAATAAGCCATCATATGGATTTTTAGGTGCAAAATTGAAAGGGTTATGATTATTAAAAGGTGAGGAGGAAAAAACGAAAGTGCAAAAACGGAAACACCTGTGGTCCTTAAGGGGTTAAAGGAGTACTCCAGTGCAGTAAAACTTATACGTTTTAGATCGCTTGGACCCCCCTGTGATCTCCTCCATGGCACCCCGACAGACCCCAGGAAGAAAGCGTGTTGACCCCCACACAAAGCGGCAGCCAATATGCCTCTTCTGTGTATCTCTAAGGGAGAGCCTTCCTGGGGACTGCCGGTATGCTGTGCAGGAGATCGTGGGGGGGGGGGGGGGGCAAAGGATACGGGATACGTTTTTTACTGCACTGGAGTACTCCTTTAAGTGTGTAGTGCATAGGAGGAGACTGCTGAATATTGCATTTTTGATGTCTCCAAGAATCACAGATCTCCAAACGGGCAATGTGATAGTAGGAAGACCAATTAGGGGATGTCTTACACCTGCTTGAAGCGATGTGTCCTTAGGGCATATTTAAAACTGTAGATGTTTGGTGTAAGTCTGAGGGTTTGGGGCATCACATTCCAGAGAACTGGTGCAGCACGAGCAAAGTCTTGGAGACTGGAGTGAGAGGTTCGGATTTTAGAATATGTTAGTTTATTAGCAGAACAGAGAGCACGTGTAGGATGGAAGACAGAGATAAGGGAGAAGATGTAGGGATGTGTAGCACTGAGGGAGAGCTCTGTGTGAGAGTGTGGACTTTATACTGTATTCTATACTGAAAGGATAAAAGTTTTTTGCATCTTTTTTCTGTGTTTTGGACCCACTCCTGGATTTGGCTGGGTGTGAACCAGGCCTAAATGCTGCTGTAGATACTGCTTGTAGGCTGTTCTTCTTCTGGGCTCGGCAGGTTGCAGGTGATACAGCCATGGCCGTAAATGTTGGCACCTGACATTTTTCAAGAAAATGAACACAGAAAAGGATTGCAGTAACATGTTTTGCTATACACATGTTTATTCCCTTCCTGTGTATTGGAACTAAACCAAAAAAGGGAGGAAAAAAAGCAAATTGGACATAATGTCACCAAACTCCAAAAATGGGCTGAACAAAATTATTGGCCCCCTTTCAAAATTGTGGAAAAATAAGATTGTTTCAAGCATGTGATGCTCCTTTAAACTCACCTGGGGTAAGTAACAGGTGTGGGCAATATAAAAATCACACCTGAAAGCACATAAAAAGGAGAGAAGTTCACTAAGTCTTTGCATTGTTTGTCTGTGTGTGCCAAACTAAGCAGGGAGAACAGAAAGAGGACTGTCTGAGGGCTTAAGAACCAAAATTGAGGAAAAATATCAACAATCTCAAGGTTACAAGTCCATCTCCAGAGATCTAGATTTGCCTATGTCCACAGTGCGCAACATTATCAAGAAGTTTGCAACCCATGGCACTGTAGCTAATCTCCCTCGGCGTGGACAGAAGAGAAAAATTGATAAAAGGTGTCAACGCAGGATAGTCCGGATGGTGCATAAGCAGCCCCAAACAAGTTCCAAAGATATTCAAGCTGTCCTGCAGGCTCAGGGAGCATCAGTGTCAGCGCAAACTATACGTCAACATTTAAATGAAACAAAACGCTATGGCAGGAGACCCAGGAGGACCCCACTGCTGACACAGAGACATAAAAAAGTAAGACTACATTTTGCCAAAATGAACTTAAATAAGCCAAAATCCTTCTGGGAAAACATCTTGTGGACAGATGAGACCACGATAGAGCTTTTTGATAAAGCACATCATTCTACTGTTTACCAAAAATGGAATGAACGTAATGTCCTCAAAAACAAGAATACTGACACTAAATGGGAGACTTTTAAAAATATCTTAAGCTCTCACTGTAAGATGTATATACCTTAGGGAATAAAAGGGTCATAAATAAAAGAAAACCAATATGGATGTCCCCAGCTCCCATTCACTTATGGCAATATATGCAACTTGCCCATTTTTACTCTAATTGGAAGCAGGTACTGGACCTTCATAGATCCCCGCTCCCCTTTGAGTCCCTCTGTTTGAGTACTGACCCCCCTGGTTGTTTGGTCTCTGTTCACTATGCCCTCTTACGTGATCATACCTGTTCTAAACCTTTGGCTCATCAGGGGGGATGGTCTCGGGAGTTGGGCTGCACTCTTGCCCGGCAGGATTGGACCAAAGCTTATGCCCTTTGTCATGGTGCCTCGGTCTCGGTGAAATTACAAGAGACCAACTTTAAAGTGTTGTCTAGATGGTATCGTGTACCTGCATTGTTGCACCGCTTTTATCCCTCCATCTCAGATGTATGCTGGAGATGTGGCGCTTCTCCCGGGACCATGTCTCATGTTTGGCTGGACTGCCCCCCTTCTTCTCCCATTTTGGTCGCGGGTTCTGGAGATCATTAAGAGGGTGACGGACATTGCTGTTCCCCGTTCCCCACAGGCTGTATTGCTGTCGATGCTCCCGGGCTCGATCAAACCCATGAAGGCGGGCTTGGTGTGTATTCTTCTCTCCGCGGCACGTAGGGTCATACCTAGAAAGTGGAAATCTGCCCAACCCCCGACAATTTCTGACTGGGTCCGTGAAGTAATCTATATACATGGGATGGAGGAGTGCATGGCGGAGACGGCGTCCAAATGTGAGCGTTTTTTGCTGCCCTGGATGCCGTGGTCTGCGTTTTTGGACTCCCCCGCCTGCGGTGCCCTGAACCTGTCCCCCTGAGGTGGGGTCCTGAGGACGCACTTTTTGGGAGCTGGTTGGATGCCCCTGGCCCTGGTGGTCCCTCTCCACGGTAGAGTTCCTCTCCCTTTCCCGGGTTCCCCCTCCCTCTTTCCCCCAGTGTGTCCTTCTTTGTCCCCCCTTTCCCTTTTTTTCCCCTCTCCGTCTCTCTTTTCTTCGGTTTGTGTTGTTTAGTCTTCCCTTCTCGGTGTTGTTTTTGTTTGATTTAGTTGATATGTTACGGGCTTATAGTGTCTTTCCTTGCCCATATTCCGCCTACTGATCATTTATTGTTTACCCGGCTTGATTATGCTGGTTTACTTGCTCTCATGTTTCTTATTGTTATTTTTGCATTGGCTGCTACACGTCCCTTTCTTGTGTACGGGATGACTGGGAGGCGTAGCTCCCGGGACTCCTCATATGCCTATTTGCTGCCTTTATTTGTATCTCCTCATTGTCAATGTATTGCTGCCATCTCATGCAGAATTGTTTACATATGCTTTCCTGTCAGAAGATGTATATCTTGGCGGATGACATTTCTAATGTTTTTGTATTACTATTGGTCCTTAATACACTTCTTTTTGAATTCGAAAAAAACAAAAAAAAAAAACAATATGGATGAACAAAAATGTTATGGGGGCAATAAATGACAAAAATAAAGCATTTAAGCTACTAAAAGAGGACAGCAGTGAAGAAGAATTAAAAAGCTATAGAGAAAAATGTAAAATATGTAAAAAAAAAACAGATAAAAGCCGCAAAAATAGAGACAGAAAAACTCCTTGCCAAAGAGAGTAAAACTAACCCCAAAATGTTTTTTAACTATATAAATAGCAAAAAGGTCAAAAATGAAAGTGTAGGCCCTTTAAAAAATGATAAAGAAGAAATTATAAACGGGGATCAGGAAAAAGCAAATATATTAAACAAATTCTTCTCCACTGTATTCACCGAGGAAAATGAAATGCATTGGGAAATACAGCGAGATAAGGTAAACTCCCCAGTACAGGTCACCTGTCTAACCCAGGAAAAGTAAAGTGCCGCCTACAAAAAATCAAAATAGACAAATCACCAGGTCCAGATGGCATTCACCCCCGTGTTCTAAAGGAATTAAGTAGTGTAATAGACAGACCTCTATTTTTAATATTCATGGACTCTATAGTAACAGGGACTGTTCCCCAAGACTGGCACATTGCAAATGTGGTGCCAATATTTAAAATGGGGACAAAAGGTGACCCCGGAAATTATAGGCCTGTTAGTTTAACCTCTGTTGTATGTAAATTGTTTGAGGGTTTTCTAAGAGATGCTATTTTGGAGTATCTTGATAAAAATAAGTGTATGACTCCATATCAGCATGGCTTTATGAGGGATCGGTCCTGTCAAACTAACCTGATCAGCTTTTATGAGGAGGTGAGCTCCAGACTGGACCATGGTCAATTGCTGGATGTCGTATATCTGGATTTTTCCAAAGTATTTGATATGGTTCCACATAAACGGTTGGTGCATAAAATGAGAAGGATGGGGCTGGGGGAGAATGTGTGTAAGTGGGTAAGTAACTGGCTCAGTGATAGGAAACAGAGGGTGGTTATTAATGGTACTTATTCTGATTGGGTGACTGTAACTAGTGGGGTACCACAGGGGTCAATCTTAAGTCCTGTCCTATTTAATATATTCATTAATGACCTTGTAGAGGGGTTGAATAGTAAAGTAGGAATCTTTGCAGATGATACTAAACTCTGTGAAGCGGTAAACACAGTAGAGGACAGTAGGTTGGAGGCTTGGACTGGGAAGTGGCAGATGAGGTTCAACACTGATAAATGTAAGGTAATGCACATGGGGAGGAAAAATACGGCCTGGGATTATGTATTAAATGGGAGCACACTAGGGACGACTGACGTGGAAAAGGATTTTTGGTTAACAGTAAATTTAGCTGTAGTGACCAGTGTCGGGCAGCTGCTGCCAAGGCAAATGAAATCATGGGGTGCATCAATAGGGGCCTAGGTGCCCACAACAAGGAAATAATTCTACCGCTGTACAAATCACTAGTCAGACCACACATAGAATACTGTGTACAGTACTGGGCACCAGTGTACAAGAAAGATACAGTGGAGCTGGAGAGGGTTCAAAGATTGGGGGAATGGGAGGACTACAGTACCCAGAAAGATTATCAGAATTAGGGTTATTTAATTTAGAAAAAAGAAGGCTTAGGGGAGACCTAATAACTATGTATAAATATATCAGGGGACAGTACAGAGATCTCTCCCATGATCTGTTTATACCCAGGACTGTATCTATAACAAGGGGGCATCCTCTACGTTTAGAGGAAAGAAGGTTGCAACACCAGCACAGACGGGGGTTCTTTACTGTAAGAGCAGTGAGACTGTGGAGTTCTCTCCCGGAGGAGGTGGTCATGGGGAACTCTGTAAAAGAATTTAAAAGGGGTCTGGATGCATTTTTGGAGAGTAAGAACATTGCTGGTTATGTATATTAGAATTATAGGGGTAGAACGTTGATCCAGGGATTTATTCTGATGCCATATTTGGAGTCGGGAAGGAATTTTTTTTTACCTCTAGTATGAGGGTTTTTTGCCTTCCTCTGGATTAACCCAGTAGGGACTCATTAGGGATATAGGTTGAACGTGATGGACTCTGGTCTTTTTTCAACCTTATGAACTATGTTACTATGTTACTCCCATCATGGAACATACTTGTTTCCATGATGGGAGTAGTAGTTCTATTAGAAGCGCATCGGGCTGGGAAGCTAGGCATATGTACATAGAAGCACTGTGGGGGCCAGATAAGGCTATATGTCTGGCCCCCACAGCGCTTCTATAATCATATGCCTCTGCAGCGCTATGAATGAAAAGTATTGTAACAGCAGCGCATCTAGCCGTGAAGCCAGCCTGCCCAATGCGCTGATGAAAGAATACTTGTCATTCATATCGCTGCGGTGGCATATGTACACAGAAGCACTGTGGGGGCCAGATATATATAATGCTAGCGCTGCTGTGGCATCTGTATATATGTCTGAACCTCACAGCGCTTCTATAATCATATGCCTCTGCAGCTCTATGAATAAAAAGTATTCTATCAGCAGCACATCTGGCCTTCCAGATGTGCTGCTGTTAGAATACTTTTCATTCATAGTGCTGTGGAGTCATATGATTATAGAAGCGCTGTGGGGGTCGCACATATTGTGTTATCTGGTCCCCACAGTGCTTTTATGTGCATGCCACTGCAGCGCTATGAAAGACAAGTACTCTTTCAGCAACGCATCTGGCTGGCCGGCTTCCTGGCCCGATACGCTGCTAATAGAATACTTTTCATTTATAGTACTGCCGGGGGCTTATGATAGCGCTGCAGGGGGGGGGGGGGAATATAATAGTGCGCTGCGGGGGGCAAGATATATTGAAGCGCTGTGGGGAGCAAGATATATAGAAGCGCTGTGGGGGCCAGACATATACCCCACCCCCAGCGATTCTATATGTCTTTCCCCTTCGCAACGCTTCTATTTGAAAACCCAGCCGGGTTCCCGGTGGGGAATTAAAAATGAAAGTAAAATACATTGTACATCGCAGAAGAGGGGAGCATGCCGCCCACTCCCCTGTTTAATAACTTCTAATCGCATCGGGTCTCAGAAATGAGACCTGGTGCGATCAATCCCTCAGCCCCTGTACTACAACCCCCATCATGGAACATAATCTGTTCCATGATGGGGGTTGTAGTACAAACACTAATGTAGCCTCCCCAGCCACCGGCAGACTCCCGCAGTCAGGGAATTACTACTCCCTTCATGGAAACTAGTCTGTTCCATGATGGGAGTAGTAGTAGTCCCTCAGCACTGCAGGAGTCTGCTGATGTCCCCTCTTCTGAGCATGCTCAGAAGTAATAACGGATATTATAAACCAGGTGCAAACAGATGACTAAAGGCTCATCTGTTTGCCATAGATTTCAATGTTAAAAATAACGGATATTAATTTCCCCGTTTCTTGTGATGAAAGAAAAATTAGTGCATGTCCCGTTATTTTCCCCGTCACAAATAACATCCATTATTCCTGACGGACTATAACGGATAATCAAAAAATCCCATAGACTTTAATGGGATTTTTTTTACGGCCATTTAACATCCGTTTTTAAGGCTTTCCTAACTGAAGCTTATAATGGGTCTCTTAACTTTATAGTGTGAAAGGGGCCTAAGACGCTTGTTGATGGTTATAGGAAGGGACTGATTTCAGTTATTTTTTCCAAAGGGTGTGCAACCAAATATTAAAGGGGTATGCCGGTGGAAAACTTTTTTTCTTAAATGAAGTGGTGCCAGAAAGTTAAACAGATTTGTAAATTACTTCAATTAAAAAATCTTAATCCTTCCTGTGCTTTTTAGCAGCTGTTTGCTACAGAGGAAAATTTCTTTATATTTTTTTATTTCTTTTTTTGTGTTGTCCACAGTGCTCTCTGCTGACACCTGATGCCCGTATCAGGAACTGTCCAGAGCAGGAGAAAATCCCCATAGCAAACCTATGCTGCTCTGGACAGTTCCTGACACGGACAGAGGTGTCGGCAGAGAGCACTGTGGACAAGACAAAAAAGAAATTCAAAAAGTAAAGAATTTCCTCTGTAGCATACAGCTGCTAAAAGGTACTAAAAGGATTTAAGATTTTTTAATAGAGGTAATTTGCAAATCTGTATAACTTTCTGGCACCAGTTCATTGAAAAAAGTTAAGGGTGCCAATAATTTTGGCCAGCCCATTTTTGGAGTTTGGTGGGACATTATGTCCAATTTGCTTTTTTTCCTCCCTTTTTTGGTTTAGTTCCAATATACACAAAGGGAATAAACATGTGTATAGCAAAACACGTGTTACTGCAATCCTTTTCTGTGAGAAATACTTCATTTTCTAGAAAAATGTAAGGGGTGCCAACATTTACGGCCATAACTGTACATACAGAAAAAGGTAGAGGAGGAGAAAATGACAAGTGATGCTACAATGACAAGTGATGTTCCCTGCTACAACATGCTCAGGCCTTTGTAAACATTACTACAGCTGTAAACTAAAAGAAACTGAAGGCCCGGCACTAGCAGGACTAGGGTGTGCAAGCATATGTCAGGGGTCGGACAGGCGATCGTGGATATTAATAGGTTGCGGCGGTGCAAAGTCCAAACAGAGTGTGTGCAATAATTATGAAAGAAAAGGACATGGGACTGCACTCACCATCCAATGATTCTTTATTGACTAGCGGAGTCACAGGCAGGCATCACGGGGGGAGGCAGGGGATCCGGGACCCCGGTCAGACCCTCCGCGATCTATAACGTATCACTTATCCTTTGTAAAGGAGATACGTTATATACCACTACAGTTTTCCTTTTGCTTCATAGTAAAAACCCTTCAACATATGTTTGGACTCAAAACTGCTGACAGATTCTCCTTAAATGGCCACTATCATAAAAGCTCATTTTTGCTATTGCACTCCTTATAGTTAATAAAAAAAATCTAATGTACTTTGTTTAAAGAAAAATGAAGTTTTCTATGTTTTATTTTTGTTTAAAAAAGCTGCCACTAGGTGTCTCCCTACTTGTCCAGAGCATATATCCCCCCATCTCTTGCACAGACTTTGGATTCCTGCTGACCTGGCAGAAGTCCAAAATCAGGAAATAGAGATGAGCGGATTTTTCAAAAATTCAATTCGGCCGATTCATCAAATTTTCGGCGTATGTCTCCTCGACTTCTCTGCTGGGAAGTAGCTTCTGACTGTCCTCTAGTAGATCGTTCTCACTAAATAGTGGAGCTGAACCCACAGCATACGATTCTTCTGTGGGGGAGGGACCAGCATAGGACAGAGGCAATGGGAGGACAGGGACTGCTCCTGGGCCATGCCAACTGAGGGTTGTCTGAGGAACCCATCGACTGTTGACTGGGGGTGTCAGATGTTGCTGGTCGAGACACGACCGCTAGCTGATACCGGGAGCTCAGGCTTCTTGCTGCGGCTTCTGCTGCCACTCGCCCCTAGTCTCCTGCGACCTCTGCCTGCACCTGATGAATTTAGGCCTCTGCCACTCCTCCTCTTTGAATGTCCTGGCAATTCTCTTCCTGACATAATTAGTGAGTATATGAGGGGAGGACAATACGCTCCACTACGCTTAAAACAGTATTTGTCTAGAACAGCAGCAGGTGTGTACTTTTGGCTGGCCTTTCACAGTAACTAGGCCCTTAGGACTAGAACAGGAACAAAATGGTACACTACGTAGATGTACGTATGTCGTAAGCACTTATGAGGGGAGTACAATACGCTCCACTATGCTTAAAACAGTCTACATTTGTCTACAACACCAGCAGTTGTGTACTTTTGGATGGGCTTTTTCAGTAACTGGGCCCTTAAGACTCTAATAGGAACAAAATCGTCACCACCTATGTATGCACAGGTTACACTTAATAGAGGACAATACCCTCCGCAACCTGTATTAGGCACTAATAGCAGGTGATTATGGCTTTTAGTGCTCTGCTCACACAACTGGCTGGCTACTATTAGCTTTTCAGTTGTTGTACACACCAGTGCTGCAGCACACAGTCGCTATGTAGTACACCCAAAATTGCACTTTCTCTCTGTCTCTCTTCCCTCCCTATCAGTGCATCTAGGCTGGACTTGGGTTTGAGGTGAATCGCTGCTGTAAAAATGCTTTTCTGTGCGACACACACTGCTCTCTGTCCCTCGCTCTCTGCAATAAAACGCTGATGTCTGCAATGACTGGCTGCAAAATGGCTGCCGATTATATAGGGCTGTGACATCACAGGGGTGACTGGCTTCTGATAGGCCATATGCGATTCAGGGTCATATCGCCTACCCGTCTTCCCGTCTTCCCAGAGTTCCTTGCACCCATGTCCTGACATGTGGAGCAGCCATCTTACATGCCTTGGAGCCTGGACTGCACTAAATGGAGTTTAATAAAGCGATTTGTGCGATAGAATCGTGGCGATATTTGGATTCGTAGTAAAATGATAAAATGAATATTTACTGAAATTCGTAACTAATTCGGATTTGTCAGATTCGATTCGCTCATCCCTATCAGGAAATGCATGGGGGGGGGGGGGGGGGGGTGCAGCCTTAACCAGTCATATCTCACACTGAAACTCTTTTATTATGAAAATATAAAACCTTACAAAAATACAAACCATTATTATAAACATAAATACAAATTTTCAATTTCTGAAGAATAAACTGAAAAATAAGCGTTACCAGCTATAACTAAAACACAAAACCATCTTTGAACCAAAAACCTACCTAACCAGCCAGCCCAGCATACACTAGAATTTTTTATTTATTTTTAATAGACAAAATAAATACATACAGCTTACTATGCTACAACAAAAATGAACTCCGACTTGGAACAAATTATTATTATTTTTTTATAAATAACTACACACACAACTAACCTGTTTTAATACACAAACACTCATATTATACTAAACAATAATAGTTTTAAATTTATAAATAACATACATTTTGCTTACTTTGCTATAACATAAATAAATTTCGACTTGGACAGATTTTTTTTTTCTTTCTTTATTATATTAAATTTAAAGAAAAGTGGGGCTAACTTTGCTACGCTATAACAAAAATAAACACTGATTTGGAAAATGTATTTTACCACACACCACACTACACACACATGTACATACACATACACACACAATGTTTTAATTTTTATTTATTTTTTTATAAATAATATTTTCCCCTATTTTAAATAAACAAATTAAACATAGCTTACTTTGCTATAACTGAAAAATAACGTCAATTTGATATTTTTTTATTTTTCATTCCAACTTAAGTAAACTGGCCCGACTATCAACGTAACTATACACCCAAAGATTTTATATACAATATATACAGTGTAAACATTCTTAAATTATAAGCAAATATACAAATAATTAGTAACAAACCTAATACAGTAAATTAAGTCTAATTATACCCATCACCCACACCACTCACATCTGGATGAGGGTCAGAGTCCAAACAGTACAGTCTTGTCCTATAACTGACTCACTCCAGGCCACCCAAAAAGAACATCAAGTCCGCACACGATTCATTTCTTGCTCCACCCAAAATCCCAGACCCAACCTAACTAAAACCCAACTACCTACTGTTCGGTTCGACCCCAAAGGTTGAGACGTCTTCTGTTGCTGGATGCCCAATTTGTGCGCTGAAGACTTGTAAGGGGCTGCAGTCCCCCCACCCTCCCCCAGCGCCACCTGCTCAATCAAGTCACTCAAATCAAGACACAGACACAACTGCTGTGACCAAGCCAAGTGCAGTCTCTAAGACTGGCAATTTACTTAAAATAAGCTTCCTTGTACAAAGGCATGCGCAGTAAACTTTAAATTGTATGAAAGACAGCAAACAGTAAATCATCTGCGTAGTCAGCAAAAGTTGAATACATAACAAGCCATTGTTTCAAGGACACATCTGATAAGATGTGGATAAGATGTTCCTCCCTTGTATCCCATTAGCCTTGAATATAAGATGCTAATTGTCTCTAGTCTATAAACACAGGAGTTATGTAAAAAAAACAAGAATGATAGAATGCAGTCACTTAGACTTAAAAAAAATTGATTCTCTAGAAGACAAAATGGAGTTTCTTCTACCCAATTCTATCACTACCTATACAGAACAACATAACAAATCACATAAAAATAATACAAACCATTTATAGGCCCAAGTTCAGTGCCTGTAAGCCCTTTTTCAACATTCACATTCTGAAAACAAAACAAAAAGCTAGGGTGTCCATGTATTAGCCCACCACCGGGGTCGAAGGATAGCAATCCTGATATAAATAAATTTGAACTCTCCATACTTTACCATACCTCTCACTTTATCTCTATCTCTTCATTAAACTAACCTTACACTTACCCTATCCCTGTTCCTATATCACTGCCCCTAACCAAAATAAGGGTACTCGGCCCAAAAGGCCTAATACCTAGAGCACATCAAAAGAAAAACCTCGCCATAGGAGAGAGGCCCTACTGGTACCAAGACTGCCATACTCCAAAGACCTGATCTTCCCGAGGTCACCGGTGACATTCCTACAAACCTCCACCTCAGAGAGGATTTTCTGTTGGGTCGACACTAAACACTGTGTGTTCCACATGTAGCACCTAACCACTAAATTAAGTGCCCTGGTCTCGGCCACCCAGGGTCCTGAATGCCCCATAAGCCTACTCCGAATAAGTAAGGCCAGCAAGTTGTCTTCAGCCAATGGAAGCACCCGACCTGTTGTAAACCCCAATAATTAAGGGACGATGAAGCAGGAATTGGTCCATGCTTTCCAGCGTGTCCCCACACTCTTCTCGAGGACATCCCTGGTCATCAGAGTTCCTGTACTTCAGGTTGTCCCTTACATATAGCTTCATAAACTAATAATTACGTAAAAAGATATGGTTATACGTTAACCAGTAGTTCACTTTACTGGTCAAGACTTGTGAAAAGCAAAAGAAAGGTGTCATAACACTATATAATTAGCAGTACACCACCAAGTATTTTAATGTGTCAAAGTGGTACTGTCACCAACAAGGGGAAAAAGAAAAGGGGAATTTAGAATGTAGATGCAGCTCCCCAGTCAATCACACTAGATACAGTGGGGATCAAACGTTTGGGCACCCCAGGTAAATTTTTTTATTAATGTGCATAATGAAGCCAAGGAAAGTTGGAAAAATCTCCAAAAGGCATCAAATTACAGATTAGACATTCTTATATCATTCTTAATGTCAACAAAAGTTAGATTTTATTTCCATCATTTACACTTTCAAAATAACAGAAAACAAAAAAATGGCAACTGCAAAGTTTGGGCACCCTGCAGAATTAATATCTTGTACTGCCCCCTTTGGCAAGTATCACAGCTTGTAAATGCTTTTTGTAGCCAGCCAAAACTCTTTAAATTCTTGTTTGAGGTATCTTTGCCCATTCTTCCTTACAAAAGTCTTCCAGTTCTGTGAGATCTCTGGGCTGTCTGTCACGCACTGCTCTTTTAAGGTCTATCCATAGATTTTCAATTATGTTGAGGTCAGGAGATTGTGAAGGCCATGGCAAAACCTTCATTTTACCCCTCTTGATGTAATCTCCCGTGGATTTCGAGGTGTGTTTAGGATCATTATCCATTTGTAGAAGCCATCCTCTCTTTAACTTCAGCTTTTTCACAGATGGCATCAAGTTAGCATCCCAAATTTGCTGAAATGTTTTTGAATACATTTTTCCTTCTACTCGTGAGATGTTCCCTGTGCCACTGGCTGCAATACAACCCCAAAGCATGATTGATCCACCCCCATGCTGAACAGTTGGACAGAGGTTCTTTTCATAAAATTCTGTTCCCCTTCTTCTCCAAACGTACCTTTGCTCATTCTGGCCAAAAAGTTCAATTTTAACCTCATCGTTCCACAGAACTTGTTTCCAAAATGCATCAGGCTTGTCTATATGTTCAAAGTTCAAACGCTGATTTTTATGGTGCGGATGTAGAAGAGGTTTTCTTCTGATGACTCTTCCATGAAGACCATATTTGTACAAGTATCTCTTTATAGTGGAATAGTGTAGCACAACTCCAGTGTCTGCCAGGGATTGTGCAGTCAAACGTGGGTTATGAAATGTTTTTCTCACAATCCTGCGAGCTGTTCTGTCTGATATTTTTCTTGGTCTTCCAGATCTTGCTTTAACTTCCACTGTTCCTGATGACTGCTATTTCTTAATTACATTCCGAACAGAGGATATTGACATCTGAAAAGTTTTGCTATCTTCTCATAGCCTTCTCCAACTTTGTGAGCGCCAACTATTTTCAGTTTCAGATTTCTAGACAACCGCTTAGAAGAACCCATGGTGCTGATTGTTGGGGCAAGGTCAGATGACTCTGGGCATTTAAAACCTTTGAGATTGACATCACCTGGTCTTCCCAGATGATGATTGAGAACAATCCATGACACTGGCAGATCTCAGCTTTGCAAAGGGGGGAGTGCATGCAATAAATTCTGCAGGGTGCCCAAACTTTTGCAGATGCCATTTCTTTGTTTTCTGTTATTTTGAAAGTGTAAATGATGGAAATAAAATCTAACTTTTGTTGACATATTATAAGAATTTCTAATCTGTAATTTGATGCCTTTTGGAGATTTCCCATCTTTCCTTGGCTTCTTTATGCACATTAACACAAATTTTTACCTGGGGTGCCCAAACTTTTGATCCCCACTGTAATATCAAAATAATACGCCCTTGCTATTCACCCAATAGTAAGGGGGTATTATTTTGATACTTACCTACTAGTTGTTGTATAGAACAAGTGTTTATCTAGTGTGATTGACTGGGGGGCTGCTTCTATATTCTAAATTCCCCTTTTCTTTTGTTGGTCTCAGAACCACTTTTTTGACACACAGCCTTTATTCTATATAATTAGAACTACACCAAATATTTAAATGGGTAAGTTTTATGGCACCTTTTTTTCACATATAGCTTCCCCTGAAAGCAGTGCCAGGCCAAGTCCCAAAACTTCTGGGGGATCCTTTTCATGTTCAAAAGATACAACCCCACCCTCAGATCCTGACCTGGGCAGTCGCTGAGCACCAGAGGCTTCTGGAAGTGGGTCAACAGAACCCGTTTGTCAAGGAACTGTCTTGACTGGGTCCTGATCTCCCACACTCCCAGACCCCACTAACATATCGCCTTCAGCGTCAGGATAGCGTAAGCCGGAAGATATCCATGAGGCATACAGAGGTCCTTCAACCGCACTCCTCTCTCCCATTCCTGGAAGAAAGGCTGAAACCATTCCCTGCAGGAGATTACACACAGAGGAGCCCTCTCTTTCCAGAGATTTGAGATGTTAGTTTTCAAGAAGGTGTTTACCGTAGATAAACCCCCCTATTCTCCACGTGCGGTATGTAACCTCCCTCTTGACTAGGTTCAACTTGTTCCCCGTTAACAGTTGGAAAAACAGGCTGTAGATCCTAGTGTATTAAGCCTCTGGCAAGATACATACGCTGCCCACGTACGTTAAATACGGTGTAAATAAAAAAATAAAAAAAACATATGTGGTATCGCCGCATGCGGAAATGTCCGAATTATAAAAAGATATGGTTAATTAAATCGCACGGTGAATGGCGTACGCGCAAAAAAATTCCAAAGTCTAAAATAGCGTATTTTTGGTAACTTTTTATATCCTGAAAAAATGAATAAAAAGCGATCAAAAAGTCCGATCAATACAAAAATGGTACCAATAAAAACTTCAGAACACGGCGCAAAAAATTAGTCCTTATACCGGCCCGTACACGGAAAAATAAAAGTTATAGGGGTTAAAAGATGAGAATTTTTAACATATAAATTTTCCTGCATGTAGTTATGATTTTTTTTTAACGAAGTACGACAATATCCAACCTATATAAGTAGGGTATCATTTTAACCGTATGGACCTACAGAATAAAGATAAGGTGTTATTTTTAATGCACTGTGTAGAAACGGAAGCCCCCAAAGGTTAAAAAATGACATTTTTTCTTCAATTTTGTCGCACAATGAATTTTTTTTTCCGTTTCGTCATGGATTTTTGGGTTAAATGACTATTGTCACTGCAGAGTAGAATTGGTGGCGCAAAAAATAAGCCATCATATGGAATTTTATGTGCAAAATTGAAAGCGTTATGATTTTTAGAAGGTGATGAGGAAAAAATCAAAATGCAAAAACGGAAAAACCCTGCGTCCTTAAGGGGTTAACAAGATCATGACAGGTACTCTTTAAAGGGAGTCTGTCAGCAGATTTATACTATCAATCAAGCCAAGCTGAGCAGGGGGGAAGCCAGTTAGACCACTTCCTACACACTTCACCTTTACCACAGCTAGGCTTAAAACTAAGTATTTCTCTGAAACGCTGCAGTGTTTTAAAATAAATCTTAGTTATTCATGATGAGGGAACCAGATGCTGCGCATGGTTCAGACCCTTCATATACTGAAGTATGGAGAATAGTTTGTATACAAATGTGTACACTTTTACAGTTACTGGGGGACTTCAGACCTATATTGTAAATGATAAACTCATGTATATGAACACCACATAATGCAAGTATGGGACCCTATACAGCGCATACTATTCTAGTTATATCTATAGTATAATGAAATTACCTTAGCTGATGGTGACCATGCTACCTTCTCTTTATTAGTGATGAACTGGAGAAGTTTATGGAGGGAAAAGGAGCCAGTAACCCAGGAATTATGTTGCTGACCACAAGTCTCAGCAGGCCCTTTATGAGGCTGGAGAAATATGTCAATTCCCTTCAAGAACTGGAAAGACACATGGAGGTAAATGCTTCTTTTAAAGTGCTTATTGATGTTGCAGCATCTCTTTGGAATGTTTGGTGTGAGGTATGAACAGACTTTTATTAATTAGACAATGCATGAAAAAGGAATTCAAAGAACACCAAAGAAAGAATCCATGTGTCAGGATCCTTACCCTCGTGCCTAGAGTGTTCCTTGTAATCATTTAGTGACACATGACATACAGTTACACCATAAGCGTCATCAAGACGTGAGCTCAGAAGCTGCATACAGCAGCCGCCTCTCACTGTTAATGACCAACATGCTTATGTTGGTCATGTAATCCCTTAAATACTGATGGTGCCATTTAAAAGGCCAGATGACATATGCCAAATGTCTGATCTGCTAATATGGCAGCCGGAGGTCTTCTGAAGGCCTCAGTGCTGACCAAATTGGCTTTAATAATACAGCCTGCCTCAGACAGGCTGTACTAGCAGAGCACCTATCTATCTGATGAATGCAATAGCATTACATTAATCAGTATAAGCAATCCAATGATTGCTTAAAAATTTCCCTAACAGGGCTTAGTGTTAAGTGTTAAAAATAATAAAAAAAAGTGTTTAAAAATATTATAAGCCCTTAAAGCTGGAGCGTAATGCAGCAGGAAGATTACAGTGGCATAACTCAGGAAATAGTGAATGGATTTAAGTAGGTGACTCCTCTTTGTAAAGCTGTTCACCCGCACTATAACCCAGTATATTGGGTTTAGTGCAGGTGAACAGGGTGTCAGTTTCTTTTTAACAAATATTCAAAATTAAAATGAACCCCCTTTTTCATTTTTTTTTTTTTTATAAATAAAATGGGCACTGTCAATTTAAAGAACTTTCGACATGTTCAAGAGACATGTCAAAAGTTTTGTTCGGTCAGGGTCTGGGTGTTCAGACCGCAATCCAATACCTAGGACTAGCTTGGAGAAGATAACACTAAGAGAGGCAAACGTACAGTGTAAGTCCGCTATCCTTTTTTCCCTGCTGGTACTAACAATTGTTTGGGGTCTGAACATTCAGACCAATGAAAACTTTTGACATGTCACGTCTCTAGAACATGGCAAAAGTTTTTTGTGATGGGTACAAATCATTTAAAAAAACAAATACAATGAACATATTTGGCATTGCCACATGCTAAATTGTCTGAACGATTACAAAACAATATTTACAATCAGTGAATGCCATAAATAAAAAAAATACTTAATGCCAGAATTGTTCATGTTTGGTCACATGATATATCAGAAAAGAAAAAAAAAGTCCAATATAACAAAAAATGGTACCAATAAAAACGACAGATCTTGAAACACAAGATTGAGCCCTCCAGAGACTTAAGAATAAAAAGTGAATATGGATCAGAATAGGGCGCTTTTAAGCATATAAACTTATTTTTTTCAAGTTTAAATTTTTAAGTAGTTCCTTTGGGGGGAAAATATTAATATTTGAAAGAATGCTTAAAGGGGTACTCCGCCTCTAGACATCTTATCCTCTATCTAAAGGATAGGGGCTAAGATGTCTAGGGCCCCCCGCGATCTCAGCGGCAGCACCCCAGACATCCTTTGCACAGAGCGAACTTCACTGGATGACTGGCGATGTGGGGTGGAGGCTCGTGACGTCATGGCCATGCCCCGCTTGTGACGTCACAGCCGGGCCCCCTCAATGTAAGTCTGTGGGAGTGGGGCATGACATCTGTCACGGCCCCTCCCATAGACTTGCATTGGGGGGGCATTGCTGTGATGTCACAAGTGGGGCGTGGCCGTTACATCACAAGCCTCCGGCAATGCACCCGATGCTCTAAACGAGCACCTGGTGCAGCAGGGAGATTGCGTCGGGACCCCTGCAATCAGACATCTCATGCCCTATCCTTTGGATAGGGATAAGATGTCTAGGGGCGGAATACCCATTTAAGTGTGTTCACTATGACATGTTTTTCTCTAGGAAAGATTATAGGTGACTTCTCACTGGTCGTACAATGAAATATAAGTCTCATGCATAAAAACTTATCTCCTATCTGAAGGATAGGGGATAAGTTTTAGAGCGCTGGGGCCCCCTGTGATCTCCTGTATGGAGGCCCTGTACTGTAGCCTGTTTGGCAACCTTCGCCTCTTCCATAGAGCTTAATGGAGGGGGCGTGGCGGCCTCCACTTTGGGCGGGGGTTGTGACGCGCTCCTATGTGGGATAAGTTTTCATGCATGAGACATATTTATTTATCACTGTGGTGGCTCACCTTTGAACCCACTCGAACTCTGCTTGTGCATTGATGCCCAAAACTGTGATATATGGATGTGAAAAAATACTGTCAGCTGCACACAGATCATTCAGGTAGCGGTGAGGTAAAAACATACAAAGTATCTATTCCTGGAATCTAAATTGTACATACATTTATTATTCCAGAACTTCTAACGTCTTACATGGGCATATGAATTATCCATGTGCAATGCCTATATACTGTAGAAGGAGGTTTATTTTGCACCAATTTCTTATGATATAGCTACATCTAGCAAACAACCACATAGCATACCGCGAAGGCCCCCGAGAAACGATTAAAATGTAAATGTGTTTGGATATGTTAGATTTGATCAATTCTGGTTTCTTTTGATCCCTTTTTATTCATCTCATACTGAGGACGTTTTATTATATTTTATAGGATACCATATGAGGAATTGGTAAAATTCTAGTGATTTTTAATAAAACATAAATTGTGATCTCTCCAGAAGAATGGTGTCTGGGGAGCTGGGATTGTTTGTTCTGTATTCTCAGTATATCGCTGCTTACTGTGTGCTGTGATCCTAGTAAAATATACCTGTAGAACTCTACTCTGGTGTTTGTATTATTTAAGTAATAGATTTCTCACTCTTTGTAGAATAGGATAGGATATTTCTGCCTTTATTGAATGATATGTTACAGATAGCCTATAGGCATGTATAGGCTGTGACAAGCTGTCACTTCTAGGATAGACATTGAGAATCTGATTTACTGCTATAGAACAAATATAACTGTGAAATTGTTCTATGTACAAATTTAGGATAGCAAGCTGCTGTGCATGAGAATGGCTTAGTCTTCAGTCAGCAGGAAGATGTGGAGAATGTTTCTACATAAACAGCCTTATTTACATATGAATAATAGCCATATTGCCTTACATCGCCGCTATTTCCCTGTGTAAATGAAGAAACCGTAGAAACAACTGAGAAGACTGCATTGATTTTCCACAGCACTCAGCAATCTGCTTTATTCTGATATCTTAGTCCCAACACTTGAAAGCTTACGCTATGACGTTAACACTACAGATAGAGGAAATGTGCACAGCAGAAGTATTGTGCGCTGATCTAGTTATATATCACTGAGCTTTAACTATTTAAACATCCCTGACCCTTTTTTGATTTATTTGCCATCTCTTTAGCTCCATCCCACCGGATGCTATTTTTGACAAGTGTTTTTTCCTAACTTTTTTTTATTTTTCCATTTTAAAAAAATACTCTTCTTTTTGCAGGACAAGTTGTGCTTTTCCTGCTTAAAGGCGTACTCCACCCCTAGACATCTTCTCCACTATCCAAAGGATAGGGGATAAGATGTCTGATTGGGGGGGGTCCCGCCACTGGGGACCCCCGCGATCTCGGCTGCGGCACCCCAGACATCCAGTGCATGGAGCGAACTTCGCTCCGTGCCGGATGACTGGAAGGGCAGAGGCGCGTGGCATAACGGGCGTGCTCTGCTCGTGATGTCACGGCCATGCCCCCTCATTGCAAGTCTATGGGAGGGGGCATGACGGCCGTCACGCCCCCTCCCATTGACTTGCATTGAGGGGGCATGGCAGTGCCGTCAGGAACGGGGCACGGCTGTGAAGTCATGAGCCTCCGACGCTGCACCCGACGCTCTAAACAAACGCTGGGTGCAGCAGGGAGATCACAGGAGATCAGACCATGATGTCACAAGGGGTTGTGGTGACCCCCGAAGCCTGCACCAGCGTTTGGAACTAAATGTCCCAAACGCTGTGGAGTGGAGTACCCCTTTAATGCGTTTCGGGGGTTCACCCCTTTTTCAAGAGATAAAATATATGTGGATAAGGGATATGTTTTTAAGTGCTGGAATACCCCTTTAAATGCACCATTTATTTTTACCATATAATGTATTTAGAAACCAAAATAATTATTTGTGGACTGGAGAGGGGAAAATGCAATTCTACAGTGAGAGAAAAGTACAGTTATAGCGATACCATATTTATATAATTTCTGTCATGTTTTACAACCTTTACAAAAAAAACTATTTTTCCTTCTACAGAGCAGTGCAAGGGCACTATTTTGCTTTATTTCTTGTACTGGTGCTATTTTGTGGTAAATTGGACATTTTGACCTGGCCTTGCACTCTTAGTTGCCCTGCCTAACTAGGACTAGCGGAGCTACCTTCGGGTGGTTACATAGGCAAACCTCGCCCTGGCGTCACAAACATTTAGGGGTTAATACCATCTGCCGCTGGGCTACAACATCTGCCCCATACACTTCACATTGCACCCCCGTGGCACACCACATCTTTTTTTCTATTGTTTTGGAATTTATCCTGCACCTCTTGAGAAATATTAGCCTTCTGGTAAATAAATTCTTTTTTTTTTTTGTGCCAAAGCCAGAAGTGGATTCAAAAGGAATGGGAAATATAAAAGAAAGGACTTCTACTTCTCCTTCCTGCAGGATCCACTTGTATTTTGTCCTACAATCCGGTAGTTTATACATTTTTCACACTGCCTTCCAAAAAGTGACTGTATCTCACAGTAACAAACTCTGATAAAATGTGTCGGACTATATTTCATGTGGAGTAATACTCAAGAAGCTAACTCGTTTCTGCTCTCTAAATTGGAGAATCTGTTTGTGTTCGAGATCCAATCCCTCACCTGCCTAAGGCTGCCAAGTTATATTCTCTGATACACAGAAACTGCGGCCCTCCTTCGTCTTTTGGCAGAGTCAATTTGTTATAAGATATATGAGGCCTGTTCTTCAGCCAAAAGAATTTGACAGAAGCTGTTTGAAGTTTCTGGACATCTGCATGTTCTAAGAGCAGGCGTTGGGTCTGCAATAGGTAAAGCTATTTTGCAAAGCTCATCATTTTCAATAAATGAGCCAATCCAAACAAAGAGAGAAGGAGTTTAGTCCATTTTTGCAATTTCTGTACTACTGTACCTTCTGAATTTTAGCACTATGAGTTAAAGGACACGAAGAGGAATGAGTTTGTTTGGTTTTGATTTCCAGCTTGGTAAGATTGTATCACCTCTCTTGTGGAGATACTGTCTGGTTCAAGAATAGCAGCTGGCATCTTGAGACATTGACCCTGTATCTGGCGAAGCCACCAAAGTGTGTATCCTTTGCTCTGTCTAGTTGATCCAATGGGTACTTATTTGTGCCAACTGGCCTCGCAGGATTGGGCTTTACATATTGTTTACTTTTATTTTTTGCTGCATTGTATAAATGTTAATGTTAAACATCTGGCCAGATGAGAGAAAATATTTTACGATCAAAGCCTCCCTTAAATTTGTCCTTTTTGTTGAATTGTATGTGACAGTATGGGGATAGTGGTTTATATGTTGTATTACACATTATCTTGTCTCCATCAGTAGGAAAAACTAAACATTAGCAATGATTCTTTCTTCTTCTTATAGGAAGCACATCCAGATCATAAAGATGTTCTGCGAAGCACTGCATCATTCAAGGCTCTTGTGGTAAGATTAGTTTGTCGTCAGAAGCCACATGTTTATATATAGTGATTGGGTTCTGAGCAGAGTGAATCACACCTGACATTTCACCACTTACGTAGAGTGAAACAATGCTGGATGCTCACTTCTATTGTGAGGGGATGTCTGACTAAGGCAAAACTCCCATATATTCTACTAGTCATTTTGTAATTAGAATTTGATGTCACCCTGGTAGCTGCTTCTCCAGGATAGCAGCTGCCAGTTCTCAGCATTTTGTATGTTGGTCAGCATTATCCTGCTGAAAAATTCCAGTTGGTAGCCCTGCTAAGAGACAACACATGTGGCCACAGGGTACCAAGCACGTATCACTGAGCTGTTCTTGTCCCTCGTATCACTATGAGGGGGGACCATCTGTTGTATGCAATTGCTCCCCAGATCATCACGCCAGGAGTTGGGGCAGTGTGTCACTCCACAGCAGAGACAGGATTAAAGTGCTCACCATGAGGCCTCCGTAATTGAACCTGACCATACGTGGATTCCAAGCAGAACCTGGATTAGTTTCTAAAGACGAAATAGCCCCAGTCCATAGAATTCCAGGTTTCTCGTTCACCACAGCAAACAGTGGTGCCTGTAGCTGGCTGTCAATGGCAGGACATGTGATGGGCACCATGACATCAAATTTTCTTCTAAGTGCCTGGAAATGGTCTGGGCAGTAAAGGTGTAATGAATGTGCCACCTGTGTCTGGATGGAGGGCAAAGAAACTGAAGGGCTCTGATCATGTTTCACAAGCCTATCCTTTAGTACTTATTTACGTCCTGCTCCGGCTCCCGCGATATAACATATCGGGTCGATCCCGGCGGCCACCAACTGCCGGGACCCAGAGCTAATACCGGACATCCCCAATCGCGGTGATGCCCAGAATTAACCCTTCAGACGCAGCGATTAAAGTTGACCACCGTGTCTGAAGTGAAACCGAAACCATCCTGGCAGCTCATTCGGGCTGTTCTTGACCGCCGTGGTGAAATAGCGGCGTCCCGAACAGCTTGCAGGACACGAGGAGGATCCCTCCTGTGTGTCTGATCGCCGAATGACTGCTTTGTGCCTGAGATCCAGGTAGGAGCAGTCAAGCGGCAATAACACTAATCTATGCCATGTTAATGCATGGCAGTGATCAGTGTAGGAAATCAGTGTGTGCAATGTTATAGTGGCTATAACATTGCAAAAAAAAAAAAAAGTGAAAATAAAGTGTTAATAAATGTGATTTAACCCCTTCCCTAATAAAAGTCAGAATCACCCCCCTTTTCCCCTAAAAAAAAAAACTATGTAAATAAAAATAAATATAAACATATGTGATATCGCCGTGTGTGTAAATGTCCGAAGTATAAAAATATATTGTTAATTAAACTACACGGTCAATTGCGTACACGTTAAAAAATTCCAAAGTCCAAAATAGTATATTTTTTGTTACTTTTTATACCATTAAAAAATGAATAAAAAGCGATCAAAAAGTCTGATCAAAACAAAAATGGTACCAATAAAAACTTCAGATCACAGCGCAAAAATTAGCCTTCATACAGCCCAAGATACAAAAAAATAAAAAACGTTATAGGGGTCAGAAGATGACATTTTAAAACGTATAAATTGGCCTGCATGTAGTTGATTTTTTCCAGAAGTACGACAAAATCAAACCTATATGAATAGGGTACCATTTTAATCGTTTGGACCTACAGATTAAAGAGAAGGTGTCATTTTTACCAAAAAATGCACTTTGTAGAAACGGAAGCCCCCAAAGGTTACAAAATGGCATTTTTTTCTTCAAGCTACAATGTTTTGTTTTTTCTGATTTCACCGTGGATTTTTGGGTAAAATGACTGATGTCACTGCAAAACAGAATTGGTGCTGCAAAAAAATAAGCCATAGTATGGATTTTTAGGTGGAAAATTTAAAAGGTTATGATTTTTAAAAGGTAAGGAGGAAAAAATGAAAATGTAAAAACTGAAAAACACTGAGTCCTTAAAGCGCATTTGTCATAAAGTTTGGAGCATATAAACTATCCATAGTCAGTGTATTGTGTGTAGACTATTAATCCAGCATTACTTTTACCTTCTTTATTCCAGTTGTAATTACCACAAAAAACACTTTTCTTTGCAGTCACTGACAGTCGGATAGGCGTGGCCAGGGGTTCGCTATGCCCTCCTGCCACCATGCCTATCCCCTATACCTCAGAGCTGGGACTGCTGTGTGATTGACACAGGTCCCGGTGCATGTGCCCCCTTTTATGTGTGCGCCTACGATAGGAATTTACACAGCAAGCACTGGCTCCCCTGGCCAGCACTCGCTCCTGCTGTCTGACATCGCTGCCGGTACAATGATAGAGGCAGGGAGCTCTCTAGCATTGCACAGGCGCACGGAGATGTGAAACAGCAGGAGCGGGCGCTTGGTGGGGAAGCGATAACTCCTCTTCTTTGTGTGTGCCTGCATTCACTAGAGGCAGAGCTAACTCGGTCCCTGCCTCTAGCATTGTACCTGCGGAAATGTCAGACAGCAGGAGCGAGTGCTGGCCAGGGGAGCCAGCGCTTGCTGTGTAAAAATTAAAGGGGGCGCATGCCACCACGCCTATCCCTATACCTCAGAGCTGAGACTGCTGTGTGATTGACACAGGTCCCGGCGCATGCGCCGCCTTTGATTTTTACACAGCAAGCGCTGGCTCCCCTGGCCAGCACTCGCTCCTGCTGTCTGACATTGCCGCAGGTACAATGCTAGAGGCAGGGAGCGAGTTAGCTCTGCCTCTAGTGAATGCAGGCACACACAAAGAAGAGGAGTTATCTCTTCCCCACCAAGCGCCCGCTCCTGCTGTTTCACATCTCCGTGTGCCTGTGCAATGCTAGAGAGCTCCCTGCCTCTATCATTGTACCGGCAGCGATGTCAGACAGCAGGAGCGAGTGCTGGCCAGGGTAGCCAGTGCTTGCTGCGTAAATTCCTATCGTATGCGCACACATAAAAGGGGGCGCATGCACCGGGACCTGTGTCAATAACACAGCAGTCCCAGCTCTGAGGTATAGGGGATAGGCGTGGTGGCAGGAGGGCATAGCGAACCCCTGGCCACGCCTATCCGACTGTCAGTGACTGCAAAGACATTTTTTTTTTTTTTTTGTGGTAATTACAACTGGAATAAAGAAAGTAAAAGTAATGCTGGATTAATAGTCTACACCAGTGTTTCCCAACCTTTTTCGGCTCGGGGCACCCCTCCGAAAATTTTTTTTTCTAAATTACCAAGGTTGAGAAAAAAAAAATAAACAAGGGAAAATCGCTGCCATACATAAAATGCACAATATCTATTTATCTGTGGGTATGTAGATTAAAGTGCTG
This sequence comes from Hyla sarda, assembly GCF_029499605.1. NCBI lineage: Eukaryota > Metazoa > Chordata > Amphibia > Anura > Hylidae > Hyla > Hyla sarda. The sequence continues at coordinate 124,482,306 of NC_079197.1, forward strand.
CTTTAGACAGCAACTCACAAATGAAGTCTTCTCTAATCAGCCCTTTTCTTCTCCATCTGCCCTGGCCATGAGGACAATTTCTTCCAGACACAATTCTTCACCATTAAACCTGCAAAACAAACCTATTAGGTTCCGCACTCTTTTTTCCAATGGTGACAGAGGAGTGTAGAGGAGTGTACATGGGTAACAGAGGGGTGCAGATGGGTGACAGATGGGTGTCGAAGAGTGTACATGGGTGACAGAGGGGTGTAGAGGAGTGTACATGGGTGGAAGAGGGGTGTAGGGGAGTGTACATGGGTGGAAGAGGGGTGTAGAGGAGTGTACATGGGTGAAAGTGGGTTGTAAGGGGTGACAATGGGGTCTACATGGGTGGCAGAGGGGTGTACATGGGTGGCAGAGGGGTGTAGAGGAGTGTACATGGGTGGTAGAGGGGCATAGAGGTTGACAGATGGGTGTAGAAGAGTGTACATAGGTGACAGGGGCTTAGGGGGTGACAAAGCAAAGGGGTGTACATGGGTGGCAGAGGGGTGTAGAGGAGTGTACATGGGTGACTGAGGGGTGTACATGGGTGTCAGAGGGGTGTAGAAGAGCGTACATGGGTGACAGAGGGGCGTACATGGTTGTCAGAGGGGTTTAGAAGAGTGTACATGGTTGTCAGAGGGGTATAGAAGAGTGTACATGGGTGGCAGAGGGGTGTAGAAGAGTGTACATGGTTGTCAGAGGGGTGTAGAAGAGTGTACATGGTTGTCAGAGGGGTGTAGAAGAGTGTACATGGGTGGCGGAGGGGTGTAGAAGAGTGTACATGGGTGGCAGTGGGGTGTAGAAGAGTGTATATGGGTGGCAGAGGGGTGTCCATGGGTGACAAAGGGGTGTACATGAGTGACAGATGGGTGTAGAAGAGTGTACATGGGTGGAAGAGGGGTGTAGAGGAATGTGCATGGGTGACAGAGGGGTGTAGAGGAGTGTACATGAGTGACAGAGGGGTGTACATGGGTGTAGAAGAGTACATGGGTGAAAGGGGTGTAGAAGAGTGTACATGGGTGGCAGAGGGGTGTAGAAGAGTGTACATGGGTGACAGAGGGGGTGTACATGGTGACAGAGGGGGTGTACATGGGTGACCGAGGGTTGTAGAGGAGTGTACAATGGTGGCAGGGGGGTGTAGAGGAGTATACATGGGTGGCAGGGGGGTGTAGAGGGTGTATAGGAGTGTACATGGGTGGCAGAGGGATGAAGAGGAGTGTACATGGATGACAGGGGTGTACATGGATGTAGAAGAGTGTACATGGGTGACGGGGCTGTAAGGGGTGACAGAGAGGTGTAGAGGAGCGTACATTGGTGACAGAGGGCATAGGGGGTGATAGAGGGGTGTACATGGGTGACGGGGGTGTAGAAGAGTGTACATGGGTGACGGGGGGGGGGCGTAGGGGGTGACGGGTGGACAGGTGTGACAAGGTGGTAATAGAGGGGTGGACAGGGGTGACAAAGGGACAGAGTGGTAAATAGGGTATGGACATGGGTGACAAGGATCTGGTCGGGTGGACAATGGAGAGTGAACATGGGTGACAGGGGGATGGACAGGGGTGACAGAGAGGTGGATAGGGGGGTTGCCAAGGTGGACATGACAGGAGGGTGACAAGGGGGTAAAAGAGTTGTGGACAGAGAGGGGTGGACTGGGGTGACAAATGGACAGATGGGTGAAGAGGGGGGTAGACATGGTAGACAGAGGGGTAGACTGGGGGGGGTGAACATTGATGACAGAGGGGTGGATAGAGGGGCAGCGAAGGTGGACATGGATGACGGGGTGTTGACATGGGAGATGGGGGGGTGACGGGGTGGACAACGATGACAATGGGTATAAAGGAGGGGTGACAAAGGGACAGAGGGGTGAATAGGGGGGGGGGGGTGGACATGGGTGACTGGGTAGACTGGGGGGTGGACAGGGGGGGATGAACATGGGTGACAGGGGGGTGGACAAGGGAGAGGGGGTGTGGACATGGGAGACAGGGGCCGTGAAAAGGGGTAACAGGGGGTCAGAGGGGTGAATAGGGGTGGACATGGTTGACAGAGGGGTAGATTGGGGGGGTGGTCAGAGGGTTGCCCAGGGGGGAGGGGGGGACATGGGTGAGAGAGGGGTGGCCAAGGTGGACATGGCAGACGGCGGATGGACATGGCAGACAGGGGGGATGGACATGGGAGACAGGGGGGATGGACAAGGATGACAAGGAGGTTAAAAGCGGTGACAGGGATGAACAAGCGGTGAATAGGGATGTGGACATGGGTGACAGGAAGTAGATTGGGGGTAGACTGGGGGGTGGATAGGGGTGACAGGGCCTCCGGGATGTGGACAGGTGTGACAAAGGGACAGAGAAGTGAATAGGGGGTGAACATGGGTGACAGTGGGGTAGACTGGGGGGTGGTCAGAGGGGTGAATGGGGGGGTGAATATGGGTGACAAAGGGATGGACAGGGGTGACAGAGGGGTGGCCAAGGTGGGCATAGATGACAGGGGGGGTAAAAGAGGGGTGACAAAGGGACAGAGGGGTGAATAGGGGGGTGGACATGTGTGACAGGGTAGACTGGGGGGTGGACAGGGGAGGTGAACATGGGTGACAGGGAGGGGGTGGTAACAGAGGGGTGGAAAGGGTACAGTACCTTAAGCAAGCTGGCACAGGGCGCAGCTTGCAGTTCCACAGCATCTTCCTCTCTTCAGCAGGGCACCATTTTTGGCTTACTGCACCGCATTGGGGGGCACTGGGGGACGCCGAGAGACGCTGCATGCGCAGTACACATGCATGCTTCCCTTCCCCCCTGCGGTGCCGTGAGTCACAGGCGCGCAGGCTGTGGCGGGAAATAAAAAAAATAAATAATTTGAAATTCACTGCAAAATCCCGCAGCACCCCGGGCAGTGCAGAACCCCGGTTGGGAATCACTGGTCTATACACAATACACAGACTATGGTTAATTTATATGCCCCAAACTTCATGACAGTTGTGCTTTAAGACAGCTGACGTCAAACCTCTTTCTCTGTAAAGACAAATGAATCATTAATTTTCCTCCCTAACTAAGGTCCTTTTGCTTTATTTTCTTTTGTAAAAACTGAATAGAAGTATTTATTGAGGTAGTCGGCTGTCTTTTATCATATTCTACATACCGTATATACTCGAGTATAAGCCGAGTTCTTCAGCACGATTTTTCGTGCTGAAAACACCTCCCTCGGCTTATATTCGAGTGAACTCTCCGCCTGTCAATCCCTTCTCAGTGGTCTTCAACCTGCGGACCTCCAGATGTTGCAAAACTACAACTCCCAGCATGCCCGGAAAGCCATCGGCTGTCCGGGCATGCTGGGAGTTGTAGTTTTGAAACATCTGGAGGTCCACAGGTTGAAGATCACTGCTGCCTTCGTCATCATCTAGACCCCCTCCTTTAGTTTTCTACTCACCTCCCCTTGGTGGGAAGGGAGGGTGAGCTGGTCCGGGCCATCTATGCTGCAGGGACTGTCTGGTGGGGAGGGTTAGTCATTCTGGGCTGTCCATCTTCTCCGGGAGGCCCTCTTCTCCGCTCCGGGCCCGGCTCCGAACTATTGACGTTGCCTTGACGGTGATGCACAGGGACGTTCATGCGCAGGGACAAACGTCCCTGTGTGTTGTGGTCAAGGCAACGTCACTAGTCCGGGGCCGGGCCCGGAGCGGAGAAGAGGGCCTCCAGGTGAAGATGGACAGCCCAGAACGACTAACCCTCCCCACCGTACGGTCCCTGCAGCATAGATGGCCCGGACCAGCTCACCCTCCCTTCCCACCGAGGGGAGGTGAGTAGAAAACTAAAGGGGGTCTGGATGATGACGAAGGGCGCAGTGGTCTTCAACCTGCGGACCTGCAGATGTTTAAAAACTACAACTCCCAGCATGCCCGAACAGCTGATGGCTTTCCGGGCATGCTGGGAGTTGTAGTTTTGCAACATCTGGAGGTCCGCAGGTTGAAGACCACTGGATTGACAGGCGGTGATGGTGAAGGGGGAGGGGGTTGTGGGATGATGAGGGGGGGATGATGACAGGCGGTGATGATGAAGGGGGGGATGATGACAGGGTAATGATGAAGGGGGGGATGATGACAGGGTAATGATGAAGGGGGGGATGATGACAGGCGGTGATGAGGAAGGGGGGTGGGATGATGACGGGGGGGATGATGACAGGCGGTGATGATGAATGGGGGGATTATGACAGGGTAATGATGAAGGGGGGGATGATGACAGGCGGAGATGATGACAGGGTAATGATGAAGGGGGGGGGGATGATGACAGGCGGAGATGATTTTTCCATTTATATATATGAAAAATGTCTTATCCCCTTTTTTCACTGACAGCTACTTTATCTTCTGCCTGTGCTTTAGAAGCTCTTATAACTTGCTGTGCCTCTTTCTGCCTAATCTTATCAAATTGTGTATCTTCATTGCTCTGGGGTTTATTTATTTTTTTGTACGTAAACATTATGCTAGCTTTTTTTTTTTCTTTTTATGATTTTGGCTACTTTGGTCTCTTCCTATTTTTACTTTTACTGACAAGCCCAAGGCAATTATTTGTTGTCTTCAATAATGCAACTTTTAAGTAGTCACATTTCTCCTGGACTCAATTGAAACCACTTCAGTCAGTTATTCTGAAATCTAAAACTATTTTTTTGGTGTCATGTGACTCTTCATTGTTCTTCTATTAAACCACACTGACTGGTGATTGCTAGATCCCAAGGTTTCATGTTTAAAGTCTCCCATGATGATAACTTTATCTTTTTTATGTACTTTTAGCTATTTCCTCATCTAGCAGAATATCTTACTTTTATTTGACCAGGGGGTCTATAAATCACACACTGCCTCAAAAGCTTCTCTAACAACAAATTATATGAATTAATGGCCCTAACCTCATAAACAGGTGTCTAATAGGTTCCTTACCTATGCTGAAGCAAGCAAACAAGTTACTCAGCACCACCACTATACAGTGAATGGGACAGGGCTTCAAGTCCTGGTCACTGTGTAGCGTGGGGCACCAAACAGCTAATTGGTGGGGATTCTATGATAGGCCATCAATCAAAAAGTCCCTGAGAAAATTTGGGACTTGAAAAATTTGCCTTACTACTTGGTCCCAAAAAGATACAACTGTGGAGCGAGGACAACGAGTGCAAAAGATGTTGTAAACATGGCATTCAGGGACTAAATGTGATCTGTGTAGAACTTTAAGTGACGTAGTGTGGTGTGGTGGCCCCCTTTGACACTGTTCTACAACAGTGGTGCCACCTGGGAATACCTGTGTTTTACATTTAGGTCTTGTTCCCACCTCTTCTTTGGGGGGTTGATTAAGGCAAGAGTATAAGGAGGTAATCACTCCTCTCTGCAAATGACTATTTCAAATATAGTAGATTTGGCATTGCCTTAAAGACTTCTCTGGAGTGGATTCTGTTTGTCAACAATTTGTTGTATGGAACAGCCTGACAGCTAGAAGGTTGTCCATCTAAAGGTTGTCCAGGCTTAGCCTGGAACAAATGAAGGGTTCCCAATTAAATATGTAAGAGAGATGGTTTAGATGGAAGTTAAAGGATCAGTAGAGATGGAACGGACGGCAACTCACTGTAATCTACGGTTTCTTTATTGGCAGGGATGGGTGCAGTGACAAACAGGTACAAACTGAGCAACGTTTCGCATTACACGCTTCTTCCGGCTCAGAGTGAGCCAGAAGAAGCGTGTAACGCAAAACGTTGCTCTGTTTGTTTCTACCTGTTAGTCACTGCACCCGTCCCTGACTGTTGGGAAGCCTACATTATTTCATACATTTTCATTTCAATAGATGATCCAATGATGATGTTTTTTCAGGTGGTTTCAGCCATTATAACCATCTGATATGCTTGAGTCAGTTCTTTGTATTGATTTACTGATCAATAGAGCATAACACATACCTTGTTGTGTGTCCTGGAAAGTGACTAATCCAGCAGGGATTATGTTTGTTATACGGTTCTTGCTGAGATATGATGAGTTCCCATATGTGTATATTGTGTGGGTGGAGTTTCGTTTCTCTCCAGTCACACCTTGTGGTTTTCTTTATATTTATTGAATCTAAAAATAAAAATTCCCTAACGTACTGACAATTGGTCTATGATGGAAACATGTAACATGAAAATGTATGTAAAAATGTTCATACAATGCCTTCTGTAGTTAGGGAAAAGTTTATCTATAGGTAAATTTGGAAAATTACTTCAGAACTTCATAACAATGATGCTTTAGCTGTTACCATGGCATGGATTTAAGTCTCATTTAAAAAAAGAAATGTGCACCACTGGGTATACTCCAGATCACTATACAAAACCATTTTGGTGCACCAATGGGCTGGAGGGGCACTTACTCCCCATAATAGAAATTAAAGGAGGGGGCGTGGCGTGACGTCACGTCCCCGTCTCGGAAGCCCGGAGGTTTCCAAAACATCAGACACGGCTACGCATAGAATGTGGGTTGCTGCAGAGAGATCGCCAGGGGTCCCAGCGCCGGGCCCCCCGCGATCAGACATCTTATCCTCTATCCTTTCGATAGGGGATAAGATGTTTTTGCCCGGAATACCCCTTTAAAGAAACCATGGCTTATAACAAAAGACCACTAGGAGTCCCCATACATCCAAAACCTAATCCTGTCTGGCTGCAGCATCATAAATGTCCCAGCTGAAGCACAGACAGGGACAAAGTCCAGGAAGTGAGGGCAGGACTAGCACTCCTCTGTGCTCTCTCATGCCAATCAGACTCCTATCTGAAAACAAAACGGAGGGGGTTACAGAGCAGGACAGAAGTGAATGCATAGTAAGTGAGGGTAAGTTTAGTGCTTGTTTTGGACATGCTCATTCCTTAGAAGTGGATGTCAGAATGAGTGAGCAGCAGAACAGAGGGAATTGTGTGCTAAATATAGAAGCCATAAAAAACATATAAAGAATGTACATGAGCTAATGAGTACAAATATATATGCATTTTTTTTTTCAGTGATATGACAAATATGCTTTGACACAAAAACAGTTTAGAAATTACAACATTTAATTGGCAGCTTGCTTCTTCTATTAAGCTTTTGCATCAGGTTTCCCAACCCTTTGCCGGCCTGTGCTTTATGTGATTTTTTTCTATGCCCCTCCCCTTCATGACATTGTCAAAAGGAGGTGGAGCATGGATGACATTAAAATTAGGTCCCCATTCTTTTGTACTCCGACGTCCCATGACTATGAAGGCTCCTGACAGATACAGTTTGGATATCTATATTTTCATGCATGGTGTGCAGGGGATAATGTAAGTGTGGACTACTGGGTTAACCCCTTCAGGACGCAGGGTTTTTCCGTTTTTGCATTTTCATTTTTTCCTCATCACCTTCTAAAAATCATAACGCTTTCAATTTTGCACATAAAATTCCATATGATAACTTATCTTTTGCGCCACCAATTCTACTTTGCAGTGACATTAGTCATTTCACCAAAAAATCCACGGAGAAACGGAAAAAAAATTCATTGTGCAACAAAATTGAAGAAAAAATTTCATTTTGCAACTTTTGGGGGCTTCTGTTTCTACGCAGTGCATTTTTTTGTAAACATAACATGTTATCTTTATTCTGTAGGTCCATACGGTTAAAATGATACCAACTTATATAGGTTGGATATTATTGTACTTTGGAAAAAAAATCATAACTACATGCAGGAAAATGTATCCATTAAAAATTTTCATCTTCTAACCCCTATAACTTTTTTATTTTTCCGCGTACAGGCCGGTATGAGGACTCATTTTTTGCACCGTGTTCTGAAGTTTTTATCCGTACCATATTTGTATTGATCGGACTTTTTTTTTTTTTTTTTTTTTTTTAACGGTTCAAAAGATTTATTAAACATTGATAACATATACAACATCCGCCCCAGGGCGGTAGAAGCGGGCAATCGAATACAGATAGCTGGTATCAGGATTCCATGCAATCAGTACTGAAGCATAAACAATCACCATCATGCGCTGGATAGTACTAAATAGGCAGGCTAGTAAGACCCAGTCAATGCAGTACACTGACGTAGGCCATGATGCCATAGGTGAAGGCCAGATAGAGAGAGACAGCGGGGATAACGTATAACTAGCAAGGTCGGGGGAACCTTTGACAATGTGAAAGAAATAAACAAACAATCAAGGACATCTAGCCAACGTGGTGGGGAGCGATGTCTCATTCGAGTATCCATTTAAGGGTCTAGAGTAGGCAACCGCTGGAACCCATGCCATCCAAACCAGGCCCCAGCCACTCAAACTAGCATATTACAACCTAAGTCTAAATGGGTCAGGCTGGTGGGGAGGCCTAATACACTACCAATGTAAACCAAAAAAAAAAAAAAAAAGGAAAAGAACCACACATAGACAAGACACAAAAGGGGAGAATGGAGGGGGAAGGAACAGAGCAGAAGCAGTCGGAAGAGAGTTGAGAGGGAGAGGGGGAGTGGGGGTAAAGGATGCCACAAAGACCCAAAGAGAATAGTCCGGGGGGGGGGGGGGGGGAAAGAGGAGAAGGAAGGAGGGAGCCCAAAGCAAAGGAAGGGAGACTAGCAAAAAAAAAAAAAAAAGGGGGGGAGACCCTCACAGGAGAGGAAGGGCAGTATCAGTGGTGGATGGTAGCGAAACTAAATGGGGGGACGACAGAGACATGGCCCGATACTCAGGGGATGACAGGAAGTCGGTCCACGGAGTCCAGCGCTGCAGAAAACGTTGATCGGACTTTTTGATAGCTTTTTATTCATTTTTTCATGATATAAAAAGTGACCAAAAATACGCTATTTTGGACTTTGGAATTTTTTTGCGCGTACGCCATTAACCGTGCAGTTTAATTAATGATATATTTTTATAGTTCGGACATTTCCGCACGCGGCGATACCACATATGTTTATTTTTATTTACAGGTTTTTTTTTATGGGACAAGGGGGGTGATTCAAACTTTTATTAGGGAAGGGGTTAAATGACATTTATTAACTTTTTTTTCCCACTTTTTTTGCAGTGTTATAGCTCCCATAGTGGGCTATCACACTGCACACACTGATCTTTTACCCTGATCCCTGCAAAGCCATAGCTTTGCATGGATCAGCGAAATAGGGGCTCGATTGCTCAAGCCTGTAGGCTGGGAGCATTCAAACGCCGATCGGAAGCGATGGAGCAAGGTAAGGGGGTCTCCGCTCACATCCTAGCTGATCAGGACATCGCGATTTCATCGCGATGTCCCGATCAGCCCGACTGAGCTGCCGGGAAGCGTTTACTTTCATTTTTAGACGCGGCGATCAACTTTGATCGCCGCGTCTAAAGGGTTAATAGGGTTAAATCAACTGGTGCTAGGAAATGAAAAAAATTTGTAAATTACTTCTATTTAAAAATCTTAACCCTTCCAGTACTTATCAGCTGTTGTATGCTCAACATGAAGTTCTTTTCTTTTTGAATTTCTTTTCTGTCTGACCACAGTGCTCTCTGCTAACACCTCTGTCTATTTTAGGAACTGTCCAGAGCAGGATAGGTTTGCTATGGGGATTTGCTTCTGCTCTAGACAGTTCCTAAAATGGACAGAGGTGTCAGCAGAGAGCACTGTGGTCAGACAGTAAAGAAATTCAAAAAGAAAATAACTTCCTCTGGAACATACAGCAGCTGACAAGTACTGGAATGGTTATTTTTTTATTTTTTTTTAAATATGTTATTTACAAATCTGTTCAACTTTCTGACATCAGTTGATTTATATATATATAAAATGTTTTCCAGTGTAGTTCCCCTCTAAGGATACTCGCCAGGCTGGTGGTGGTGGTGATGTTTTTGGTGGTGGTCCTGCAGAAAGTTCACTTACCACAACTCCAACTGAAGCATTGGCTCAACTTGGGGGTCACAACTCCATGAAGTGTTGCCCCTAGCACTGCTACCCTAGGCACAGGTCCATGGATGCCTAATGGCAAATACCGTTCAGCCTCCGATTGATAGCATACCGCCACTTGGCCCCTCTTATTCATCCAAAGTAATAAATGAATGTTCAAAGTCTGCTAGGCTGCTCTGACCTACAGAAGGGTTCTATATACTCTTATGTGTGGTGTAAGTGTGTTTCAATGTGTGCACGTATCTGACCCTGAAATGAAAGCTCGTCTTATTTTCCCAAGTCCTAAAAAAAATCTACATTCATTTAATGACAGATTCTTCAACTGACACATGTAATTCTGTGCAAAATAACTTCAAGGGGGATTGCCCCTTGTATAAAGAAATGCTGTTTCCCCATGAGGTTGGGTTTTCTAGTATGAAATACCACAACATATCTGCGATGGCTGCCTCATGATCACAGGACAAGTGTGTTTCTCAGAAAATAGGAGTGCTGGAAAGTGTGATGATGCAGATAGAGGCGAAGAGACTTCTGTTGCTGAAATAATTTACCCATTGTGAAGACACTTGTCTGGGTTTTCCTATACGGCTAGCGAGCCTCAAACTGCTTACTATGGGTACGGTTATTATTTTCCTAAAAAGACTTTTGTGTCAGCATGTATTTATGAAAAAGCTGGGCCACAACCAATATTGCTGCTATCACGGCCCCCACCAGAGTGGGGGAACTTAAAGCTTTGTGGCACCAATGTACTATCTGTACTAGAAGTACAGAAAGAAGAAGAAAAAAAAAAGTAGTAGGGTAATAACATTCAGGTTTCGGAAAAACAGTACTCACCTGATATAGTTATGAACAGTCACAACCAACTATAGTAGCGTATGTGTGGTGGTCCTTGTTGGTCACTTCTTAGAGCAGCTGGTGTCTTTTGAAATGCTCTAAGGGCCCTTTTACATGCTGGAATTTCTGGCCAGAAAATTCTGTGGGCAACAAACCAGCTCTATTACCTCTCGGAAATGCACCGTCTTAGATGACAATACATTTCTGAGCAGATTCCGCACAAATAATAAATTACCATGTTTTATTAAGAATAGCCTGCTTGAGTTATTTGCAAGGACTATTTGTGTGTTGAATGTATGTGTGTGTTGGAGTTTTACTGTTCAAACTTATTGTTCTGTGAGAGATAACCCACCATCAGAGCTCAATGACTGCAACTTACCCCTCTGTAATAAAAACCTGCATGTTTGGCCATGCTAAGCATTCATGTGTATGGGGAGGTCAGTAGAGTTAACTATTTGTTCAGCCAACAGTTAATGAAAGTGTATGGCCACCTTTAGCAAAATAAGCTGCAAAATTGGGCATATAAATCTCTAATCTAATGATAATAAAGTACTGTGAGTGCAGCACAACCTAGTTTAAAAGGATACTTCGCCCCTAAACATGTTATCCCCTATCCGAAGGATAGGGGATAATATGTTGGATTGTGGGCTGGAACTGTGGCGTTCATAAACACGGAAGCCTAAGGCCTCTCCATTCAAGTCTATGGGCGGGGGCGTGATGGATGGTACACAGCGGATGTCTAGGGGCATGGTACCCCTTTAAATACAACTTTATTATGCCCTTAAAAATTATAACATTTCTGGCAGGCTCGGACTGGCCCACAGGTGAACATGTAGATCCCCTATATAGCACCAAGGCACATCTTTGCATTTTGCTGAGATATGCACAGAATTGTAGAAAAACACATCAGTTTGTGCAAATGACTGTAAATTCCTGGTGTTTCTGCTGCATCCTGAAGGTCTAAAAAGGGTAAAACAGGTAATATATGCATGTAGCTTTAGGGTGGGTACCTAGAGTCAATTTTACTTATGGGCCCTAGGCACCCCAATCAGGTCCTGGTTTCAAAGAATATTGCCTTTCTAAGATTAACATGACAGATCTAATAGAACTAACACATAACATAGTTACGTTAAATACCCTACAGTACATCATTAACGAAAATTATCAAAATTGAAGTGCTGGTTGCAAACTGGTTCAAAGAAATATTCTCATCTCATAACGTGATGACAGGTCTCTAGGATATGTCACCTCTTTTATGTGAGGGTAAAACGAATTGGGCACCCTAAAGGGGTCGGCATGTTGTGTAAATCAAATGGATTAAAACTGATCATTTGAAAACAAATTAAAATCAATTTTAATGTCAGTAAAAAAAACAGGGAGACAATACATGTCACAAGGCACTGTAGATTATATACAGTGTGGCAAAAAAGTATTTAGTCAGCCACCAATTGTGCAAGTTCTCCCACTTAAAAAGATGATAGAGGCCTGTAATTTCCATCATAGGTATACCTCAACTATGAGAGACATAATAAGAAAAAAAATCTATAAAATCACATTCTAATTTTTAAAGAATTTATTTGCAAATTATGATGGAAAATTAGTATTTGGTCAATAACAAAAGTTCATCTTAATACTTTGTTATATACCCTTTGTTGGCAATGACATTGGTCAAACGTTTTCCATAAGTCTTCACAAGGTTTTCACACACTGTTGCTGGTAATTTGGCCCATTCCACCATGCAGATTTCCTCTAGAGCAGTGATGTTTTGGGGCTGTCACTGGGCAACACAGACTTTCAACTCCCTCCAAAGGTTTTCTATGGAGTTGAGATCTGGAGACTGGCTAGGCCACTCCGGCACCTTGAAATGCTTCTTACGAAGTCACTCCTTCATTGCCCGGGTGGAAAGAGACAGCCACGTTTCATCTTCAATGCCCTTGCTGATGGAAGGAGGTTTTCACTCAAAATCTCGAGATACATGGCCCCATTCATTCTTTCCTTTACACAGATCAGTCTTCCTGGTCCCTTAGCAGAAAAACAGCCCCAAAGCATGTTTCCACCCCCATGCTTCACAGTAGGTATGGTGTTCTTTGGATGCAACTCAGCATTGTTTTTCCTCTTATTTTTTTCTACTGTAATAAACACTAAACCGATATGAGCATGCATATTTAACCCGTTAAGGAAACAGGGCGTACAGGTACGCCCATGGAAATTCCAGTCCCCACTGCTCGCCGGGTGGAAACCAGACCGGGATGCCTGCAGAAATCATTCAGCAGGCACCCCATGCAAAATTTGAAAATTTGCTGCTGAACTTTGAAGCCCTCTAATGTCTTCCAAAAGTAAAAACATGTCAACTTTATGATGTACTCATAAAGTAGACATTTTATATGTGAATCAATATATAATTTATTTGTTATGTCTATTTTCCTTACAAGCAGAGAGCTTCAAAATTAGAAAAATGTAAAATTTTCTATTTTTTCATGAAATTTGGGAATTTTCCACCAAGAAATGATGCAAGTATGAATGAAAATTTACCACTATGTTAAAGTAGAATAAGTCACAAAAAAACAGTCTCTGAATCAAATTCATAAGTAAAAGAATCCCAGAGTTATTAATGCTTAAAGGGGTACTCTGGCGCTAAGACATCTTATCCCCTATCCAAAGAATAGGGGATAAGATGCCTGATCACGGGGGTCCCACCGCTGGGGATCCCTGTGATCTTCCACGCCGCACCCCGTTAGAATCAGCCCCTGGAGCTGATTACTGGGGATCACGGGGACGGAGCATAGTGACGTCACAGCTCCGCCCCCGTGTGACATCACTCCCCGCCCTCTCAATGCAAGCCTAAGGAGGGGGATTCTAATGGGGTGCGAATTCTAACGGGGTGCGGCGTGGAAGATCACGGGGGTCCCCAGCGGCGGGACCCCCACGATCAGGCATCTTATCCCCTATCCTTAGGAAAGGGAATAAGATGTCTTAGCGCTGGAGTACCCCTTTAAAGTGACAGTGGTCAGATGTGCAAAAAATGCCCTGGTCCTTAAAGGGGTACTCCTGTGGAAATCTTTTTTCTAAAATCAACTGGTGCCGGAAAGTTAAACAGATTTGTAAATTACGCCAGTAATAAAGAAAAGGGGTCCGGCAACTCACAGTAAGACGCTAGCTGCTAATCGACACGAGGTCCATCCATGGGGCAGGAGAAGGTGAGGGAAGCTCAGGAGGCGATTAACCGGTTGATTTTGTGCACATGCACTTCATCCGGCCTCTAAAATTACGTCATCGCAACCCCACTTTTATATCCGGGAAAAAGTGGGGTTGCGATGACGTAATTTTAGAGGCCGGATGAAGTGCATGTGCACGAAATCAACCGGTTAATCGCCTCCTGAGCTTCCCTCACCTTCTCCTGCCCCATGGACGGACCTCGTGTCGATTAGCAGCTAGCGTCTTACTGTGAGTTGCCGAACCCCTTTTCTTTATTACTGGCATTTTTTGTACTGCATTTATTCTGTCCAGGCACCAATGTTACGCAGGACATTCTTCATGTATATGGACAACCACTATACATTTTCTTGGATAATTGTGGGACCTCTTATAATTCTATTCATTGCATTGTTTAACAGACCGTTAGGTGCCATAGCCACTATCTTTTCTCTACTTTATAAGATTTGTAAATTACTTCTATTAAAAAAATCTTAATCCTTCCAGTACTTTTTAGGGGCTATATACTACAGAAGAAATGCTTTTCTTTTTGGATTTCTCTGATGTCACGACCACAATGCTCTCTGCTGACCTCTGATGTCCATTTTTGGAACTGTCCAGAGCAAGAGAAAATCCCCATAGCAATCATATGCTGCTCTGGACATTTCCTAAAATGAACAGCAGAGGTCAGCAGAGAGCACTGTGGTCGTGACATCAGAGAAATCCAAAAAGAAAAGAATTTCCTCTGTAGTATACAGCCCATAAAATGTATTGGAAGGATTAAGATTTTTTAATAGAAGTAATTTACAAATCTGTTTAACTTTCTGGCACCAGTTGATTAGTTGATTAAAAAAAAAAAAAAAAGTTTTTCACAGGAGTACCCCTTTAAGGTCATAATGGGCTTGGTCCTTAAGGGGTTAAAGGTGAGTCAAAAAACATCTATTTCACTGAAAGCTGAATAAATGAATGAAAATGCATGAATTTGACAGCTTATATGTGAAATGAAAAAAGTAACTTACTCTTGTCATTTCTTGAATGGAAACCTAAGGTTTTATATATACAATTTAACTACTTGGAGTGAATAGCCTGCTGGACCATTCAATCTGAAGGTTCATTACAATACAATTGTAACATTGGCTTTTAACCCCTTAAGGACCAAGCCCATTTTGGCCTTAAGGACCAGAGCGTTTTTTTTAACATCTGACCACTGTCACTTTAAACATTAATAACTCTGGAATGCTTTTATCTATCATTCTGATTCCGAGATCGTTTTTTCATGACATATTCTACTTTAACATAGTGGTAAAATTTTATGGTAACTTGCATCCTTTCTTGGTGAAAAATCCCAAAATTTCATGAAAAAATTGAAAATTTAGCATTTTTCAAACTTTGAAGCTCTCTGCTTGTAAGGAAAATGGATATTCCAATTTATTATTCACATATACAATATGTCCACTTTATGTTTGCATCATAAAATTGATGAGGTTTTACTTTTGGAAGACATCAAAGGGCTTCAAAGTTCAGCAGCAATTTTTCACAAAATTTTCAAACTCGCTATTTTTCATGGACCAGTTCAGTTTTGAAGTGGATTTGAAGGGTCTTCATATTAGAAATACCCCACTTCAGTCAGTGTTTTAACCCTTTAGGTGTTTCACAGGAATAGCAGCAAAGTGAAGGAGAAAATTCAAAATCTTCATTTTTTTACACTCGCATGTTCTTGTAGACCCAATTTTTGAATTTTTGCAAGGGGTAAAATGAGAAAATTTTTACTTGTATTTGTAGCCCAATTTCTCTTGAGTAATCTCATACCTCATATGTCTATGTAAAGTGTTCGGCGGGCGCAGTAGAGGGCTCAGAAGAGAAGGAGCGACAAGGGTATTTTGGAGAGAACATTTTTCTGAAATGGTTTTTGGGGGGCATGTCACCTTTAGGAAGCCCCTAGGGTGTCAAAACAGCAATAAAAAAAAACACATGGCATACCATTTTGGAAACTAGACCCCTCGGGGAATGTAACAAGGGGTAAAGGGAACCTTAATACCCCACAGGGGTTTCACGACTTTTGCATATGTAAAAAAAAATTAAAATGTTACCTAAAATGCTTGGTTTCCCAAAAAATTTACATGAAAAAAAAAAGGTAATAGCAGAAAATACCCCCCAAAATTTGAAGCCCAATTTCTCCCGATTCAGAAAACACCCCATATGGGCGTGAAAAGTGCTCTGCTGGCGCACTACAGGTCTCAGAAGAGAAGGAGTCACATTTGGCTTTTTGTAAGCAAATTTTGCTCCTGGGGGCATGCCGCATTTAGGAGCCCCTATGGTGCCAGGACAGCAAAAAAAAAAAACACATGGCATTACATTACATTTTGGAAACTAGACCCCTTGGGGAATGTAACAAGGGTTAAAGTGAACCTTAATACCCCACAGGGGTTTCACAACTTTTGCATATGTAAAAAAAATAATAATAATGTTACCTAAAATGCTTGGTTTCCCAAAAATTTTACATTTTTACAAAGGGTTAAAGCAGAAAATACCCCCCAAAATTTGAAGCCCAATTTCTCCCGATTCAGAAAACACCCGATATGGGGGTGAAAAGTGCTCTGCTGGCGCACTACAGGTCTCAGAAGAGGAGTCACATTTTGGCTTTTTGGAAGCAAATTTTGCTCTGGGGGCATGCCGCATTTAGGAAGCCCCTATGGTGCCAGGACAGCAAAAAAAAAAACCACATGGCATTACATTTTGGAAACTAGACCCCTCGGGGAATGTAACAGTGTTACAGTGAGTACTTACACCTCACAGGTTTTTTGAACAGTGGGCCATAAAAGTGAAAAATTAGATTTTTTTTTTTGCACTATATTGATAGTGTTACCCCAAATGTTTCATTTTCACATTGGGTAATAGGGCAAAATGCCCCCAAAATTAGTAGAACAATTTTGTCTGAGAAAAAAAATACCCCATATGTGGATGTAAATTGCTCTGTGGGCGCACTGCAATGCTCAGAATAGAAGGAGTGAAAATTTTGTTGAAATTGAAGTCGGGGGTCATGTGCATTTATAAAGCCCCCAACAGCAAAAAAAAAACACATGTGACACCATTTTAGAAGCTACACCCCTCAATGAACGTAACAAGGGGTACAGTGGGAAATAATACCTCACAGGTTTTTTGAAAAGTGGGCCATAAATTGAAAAATTAGATTTTTTTACACTAAAATGCTGGGGTTACCCAATTTTTAACATTTTCACAAGGGGTAATATGAGGAATTGGGTTACAAATTTTGGTGGGCTTTTTCCCCTGACTATGAAAATACATCCACATATGGGGTAACGTGCTGGGCGGGCGCACAACAAGGCTCAGAAGTCATAGAGGTCAGTTTGTATTTGTGGCCTATGGCATATCAGTAGCTGACAGTTACATACATTCCGAGGAAAATACAAAAATTAAACACCCACATGTGACACCATTACAGAAAGTACCCACCCTGAGGAATGGGTATAGGGGTAAAGAGGACATTTTGAAGGCACGGGCGTTTCCTAAATTTATTTTCCAGGAATGGATGAAGGGTAGCTTTTGAAAATTGCAATTTTCAACCTATGCTCTGCTTCACCTTAATGGGAACAACTAATATGTGACTCCGAATTGTCGCCTGGAAATACGACAGAGCTCAGCGAGAACTCTTCGCATTTGAGGCGGATGTTTGTTACGGACCTAACAGTTACATACATTCAGAGGAAAATACAAGAAAGGAACACCCACATGTGAGCCTATTACAAACAGTACACCCCCTAGGGAAGGTGTATAGGGTTAAGTGGAGATTTGGAACAGACAGGTGTTCCCTTCATTTATTTTCCAGGAATGGATGAAGTGTACTATGGGGGGGAAAGAAAATTGCAATTTTAGTACTGATATGCCAATTATTTTCCCAGAATGATGACCCAGAGTACAGCCAAAAGTAAAAATGATGCCCGCCCCAAACCCTATACTCTGCATCATTCTGGGAAGGGGATGTGTGGGGCCGTCCCTATTCTGTTACCTCAAATGCGCACCCCGTTCAGGTGGGGAGAGAGAGCGTTGCGCATTTGAGGCAACTGCAAACCTCCAATGCTGTTGACTCTGTGTCCCATGACCCATTTTTTAGGGGGAAAAATAAGTAATGATATTGGGGGTATTGGGAAAAATATTTTTTTTTTTTGGGGGGGGGGGGGGGGGGGGTTGGTATAAAATTTGGAAGACAATGTACCCTGAACTGGTACATTGGAGTTGAATTGTGGGGAATGAAAATTAGGGCGTAGGATGGAAAATGTAGTACTCCATGGAAGTGTGATACTCCCTGAAGCAGCCTATGCAGAGGCCCGGATTATCTGGGCAAGTGTCGCATTGAGTGGTGGTGTCCTTCTGAATCCCCCCCTTGTGACACACTCTGCATTTCTTCTGAGATCGTACCTTCTTTCCAGTGTGGGGGATCACACCTGGAAAGTGTTGGCCGGGGACGATCCGGGGACCTGAAGTTCCAGAGGTGCTCTTACCCGCTCTTTGGCGGTCACCATAGATGAGGGCCTTTAGAACTTCCTCTTGAAACTCCACGTATGTCCCTGTGTTGCCAGCGTAGTTGTACATGGCAACCTGTACCATCTAGACCGCAACTTTTTTGTACCATACCTTTGTTTTCCGCATGACATTATATGGCTTGAGGACTTGATCAGAAAGATCAACTCCCCCCATATACCGATTGTAGTCCAGAATACAGTCGGGCTTGAGGACCGGTCCCACGGTACCTCGCACAGGGACAGGGGTGCTGCCATTCCCATGAATAGTGGTGAGCATAAGGAGATCCCTCTTGTCCTTATACCGGACCAACAACAGGTTCTCATGGGAAAAGGCACGGGACTCACCCCGGGGGATAGGAGTCTGCAGGGGATAGGAAGGAAGGCCTCTTTGATTCTTCCGGACTGTCCCACAAGCGACCATGGATCTGGCGGCGAGGGATGTGAAGAGAGGGATACTAGTATAAAAGTTATCCACGTAAAGGTGGTAACCTTTTTCTAGCAATGGGTGCAAAAGGCCCCAAACGATTTTCCCGCTAACACCCAGAGTGGAGGAACAATCTGGGGGTTCAATGCGGGAATCTCGTCCCTCATACACCATAAACTTGCAAGTGTACCCGGAGGTACTCTCGCAAAGTTTATACATCTTCACGCCGTACCGCGCTCGCTTGGTAGGGATGTATTGCCGGAAGCTGAGTCTCCCCTTAAAGCTGATGAGAGACACATCAATAGCGACCTCCCTTCCAGGGACATAGGCCTCCCAAAATCTGGCCCCGAAGTGATTGATGACCAGCCTGATTTTATACAGGCGGTCATACGCGGGATCAGTTCGGGGGGGACATGCCGCATTATCAGCATAATGCAAACATCTCCGAATGGCCTTGAACCGGGAACATGCCATGGTCATACTGTAGAGGGGTGTTTGGTAAAAGACGTCCCCACTCCAATATTGCCTGACACTGAGTTTTTTAACTAGACCCATATGCAGCACGAAGCCCCAAAAGGTCCTCAATTCGGCTGCATCGACTGGAGTCCAGCCGCCGGGTCTAGCTAAAAGTGAGCCCGGGTTAGCGGCGACGAACTGTTGGGCATACAGATTCGTCTGTGTAACCATTAGATTAACAAAGTAGTCACTTTTCAGTGAACCCGGCGATGTTAATCTTGATTCCTGAGTGGCCAACAAACTCAGGAATCACGGGCTCGTGGTCCGCTGGCTCAGCCCAGACAAGTTCTCCGGTACGAGGTACCAGTGACCTTGGCAGGGGGGCTTCACTAGTATGAGCGCCAGGGGGACTCATACTAGCATGGGGCACAGGATCAAGGACAGAGGAGGTTTGCGGCGCCGCACGGCGGCATCTCCGCCGCCTTGGTGGCTCATCATCAGAACTAGATGATGAGGAGGACGATGAAATAAGGAAGGTGGGGTCTTCATCGTCCTCTGAGCCGCTCTCGGTGTTGGAGGCAATTATGGCATATGCCTCCTCCGCCGAAAACGCTCTGCGGGCCATTTCCCTACAGAGCAGCAGTCCCCTTGAGAAAGGTTACGAAACGGCGTTGGGGACGGTAGAGCAATACACAAATGGGTAAGATATTGGCATTTTAGATCCTACCTATAGACTATGTTTACAGCACCATGCACTTTAAAACTAGGACTTATGTCCAGTTAAGCACCTTATTCCAATAGGATATCCTGCACCTTTATCTGAGGTTAGTAGCAGTTTGCACTTCATCCTGAAGAGGCGTAGGAAAGGTACCCCACTTATATAGATGAGACATGGTTTATAGTCATTATTGAGACTAGTAGTGCTCCCAAGTATCCGTGGGGTGTATTGTTCCCTGTATGGTTGCTCGGCATAAGCTCGGAGGCCCTCGCTTGTTGTATCCAGTTGGTTTATATTTTATATGTGTAATGACTATATTAAAAGTTATATTTTATTAGTGTGCAAACTCTTTTTTTCTTCTGGTTGTGGTATACTGTGATATGAGTTTTCCGTCTTTAGTGAAGGATCATGATAGACACCATGTAGCTGAATGTGGCCATTTATAATTGTAGGTGTCAATTTGGATTCCTTTTCTGTTTTAGGCTGCACACACAGGTAGGCTGCACACGCCTGCTACTGGTGGCACGGACCGCCTATGGGTGTAAAAAAAAATATGCATTAACCAAAAAAAGTGCCTTTACCACAAAAAAAACCACTGATCAGTGATAAATCACTGACAG
Organism: Hyla sarda; assembly: GCF_029499605.1. Taxonomy (NCBI): domain Eukaryota; kingdom Metazoa; phylum Chordata; class Amphibia; order Anura; family Hylidae; genus Hyla; species Hyla sarda. The sequence continues at coordinate 124,502,962 of NC_079197.1, forward strand.
CAGTGAGGCACGCCGCACACACAGGTAAGGTCCGGCCACACAGTACACGCCTGCTACTGGTGGCACGGACTGCCTATGGGTGCAAAAAAGCGCTAGAAAACGTGAAAAAAGTGCCGGCACCACAAAAAAAAAAACGCTGATCAGTACTACGGGACTGCTCAGCGGCGGGTGGGCTTTAACAAACTGTGGCGGACCGCTCTTTTATAACTAAGAGGGTCCGCACACACGCTTAGGGAAAAAAAAAGATCTGCGCCAAAAAAAAGGCTGGCGGCAGACTGCAGCGACCCAGCAGGGCCGGGGTCACGCAGCTAAAGGTGCTACGGACCCACGGACACCCACTGAGGTACGCTGAAAAAAAAATTCAAAAACTTTTTTTTTTTTTTTTTAACCCTAACCTGTCCCTACCTAAATCTAAAGCTATCCCTTGGGATTTCTGTGCCAAGGGGACACAGAAAGGGGGCAAGGGGCACTTTTTTTACAGTCAGGGGATAGTAGGCAGCACGGGGCTCCGTCCTGCTTGCCAGATCTCTGTGAAATGGCAGCAACATGCTCCTAGCCCCCACCATCCCCTCCCATTACACTGTGATTGGTGTGGCCACTTTGGCCAACCAATCACAACTGTACTGAGGGGGGTGGCCACAATGCCAGCCCCCATTACAGCACGGATGGTGATTGGTGGTGTATACTACACCACCAGTCACCATCTATATCCGGGTCACAGGGTCACACGTGTCCCTGATGACCCGGAAACGCTGCAGAACGCCGGTAATACGCCCTCGGTCCTTAAGGACTCTGAATGCAGGGCGTATCCATACGCCCTATGTCCTGAAGAGGCAATACAATTGTAACATTGGCTTAAGAATGTCAAGGAGGCTATTTCACTAAGAACAGCCACTCCTCAGAAGAATCATTGCTGCTTTATATGAACGGATGATGTGAGGAATGATAGAAGGGGTTGATGTTCGGGTGTCCGATTATCATTATTTATCTAATTACAAAGCCAAAAATCACTCATTTATTATGCAGTTTAAAGAGTTTGTCCTGTATTAGAAAGGTGCTGCTTCTATTTGTGCAAAAACAGCACTGATCTTGTCAACAAGTTGTGTGTAGTACGGCAGCTCAGTCAAATTCATTTCAATGGAGCTGAGCTGCAATACCAGGCACAACCTGTGGACAGGAGTGGTGCTGTTTAGGCAAATAAAAGAAAAAGTGTTTTTACAATCCTGGACAACCCCTTTAACCATGCCATGACAAAACAGTTGTATTTCATATTTTCAATTTGCGTGTTTAAAAAAAATTTTTTTTTAAAATTTGTTGCCTGTACAAGTCATTTTGGACTATGATATGGTGCCTGTAGTTTATATTTTGTATGATGTTCCTGTGTCATATATTATAACATGTTTTAACAGAAAAAATTAAAACCAACAAATAATTCCCTAATTCATAATTTCATCATTGTAACATCCAACTACAAAAGTCCTCATTTTACGGAGCAGACTTAGGTCATGTTCACTCAGCATTTGTGTTTTCATTTAACATATGATGTTAATATTTTTGAAAAGGCTAAACAAATGTAAACGTAAACAGATTCTGCTATATGTCAAAAGCTGAATCTATTTCTTATTGACATTATAAACAGAATGCAATGCTACATAAATGGCTTATTTTCAGTATGAAATAGTGTAGTTGGTGACTAGAGATGAGCGAATTTTTGAAAAATTAGATTCGCCCGACTCGCTGAATTTTCCCCAAAAATTTGTTTCAGTCCGAATTTATTTGTGGCAAATCGCTATTAAAAACAGCTATTTATGGCCTAGAGAGAGCCTTAGTAGGGGTTTAGAACCCTTTGCCTTGCTGTAAAACGCATAGGGTGTGTGCGGAGTTTGTGAAATAATACTATTATTCAGTATGACATGCAGATCAGAGGTGTCGCTATTAGAATCACTGTCACAGAGTGGCACAATGACAGAGCCTGGAGGTGGCATCAGTATGAGGAGACCATATAGTGGCTGAACGACACAGCGTGGAGGTGGCGGCAGCATGAGGAGACCATGTAGTGGCTGAATGACACAGCGTGGAAGTGGCAGCAGCATAAGAAGACCATATAGTGGCTGAATGACAGCCTGGAGTTTGCGGCAGCATGAGGAGACCATATAGTGGCTGAATGGCACAGTGTGGTGGTGGAGGCAGCATGAGGAGACCATGTAGTGGCTGAATGACACAGCCTGGAGTTGACGGCAGCATATCGTGGCTGAATGACACAGCCTGGAGGTGGTGGAAGCATGAGGAGACCATATAGTGGCTGAATGACACAGCCTGGAGGTGGCAGCAGCATGAGGAGACCATATAGTGCCTGAATTACACAGCCACTGACAGCAGAAGAAAACGGTCTCTTTTGCAAAAGTGTTAGTGTGCACAAGTAAGAATTGAGGATATGCATTGCGTAAAACGTAACTTTTAATAATATGCTTATGATAAAATATATGGACCCAAATGTTGTTTTTTTTTTTTTTTTTTTTTTTTTTTATCAAACAAAAGGAAAGGTGTGCAACAAACACAATGTGCTAATTACACCACCAAGTATTGATGTGATGCAAATACCTCTAAAAGGTGGAAGGGAACAACGTATGGTCCATTGTAACCGGTGGGGTTAAAAACTTCCTCTGTAAGGCCCCACTCTCGCATTATTAATTCCCTTCATGGCAAGTGTTACTTGCCCTAAAAAGGGCAGCCCCACACAGGAACCTCTCCCTATTTCCAACTACAAACACTGCTATTTCCCAGGGTTTTTAGGTAGAAATAGGGATTGGTTCCTGTGTGGGGCCACCCTTTTTAAGATGAGTAACACTTTCCTCGAAAAGGTGGAAGGGAACAACATATTGTCCATTGTAGCAGGTGGGGGTAAAAACTTCCCCTGTTATGCCCTACTCTCGCTCTATTAATTCCCTCCTTAGCAAGTGTTACTCACCATAAAAAGGGCGGCCCCACACAGGAAACTCTCTCTATTACCACCTAAAAACCCTGGCAAATGGCAGTGTTTGTATAGGGAAATAGGTAAAGGTTTCTGTGTGGGGCTGCCCTTTTTAGGGCGAGTAACACTTGCCAAGAAGGGAATTAATAATGCGAGAGTAGGGCCTTACAGGGGAAATTTTTACCCCCACTGTTCCCTTCCACCTTTTAAAGGTCTTTGCTTCACATCAATACTTGGTGGAGTAGGTGGCACATGGTGTTTTTTGCACATCTTTACTTTTGTTTGATTTAAAAAAAATAAAAAACTTGGGTACATATATTTTATACTAAGAATATTATTAAAAGTTAAGTTTTATATAATGCATATCCTCAATACTTACTTGTGGTCTGATGCAGAGAATTGTTTGTAACTGGGGAGCAGTGCCTTAAATTTGTTAAATGGGCACTGTCATGAAAAATTATTTTTGATATGTTGTAGTACTTAAGTACTACAACATATCTCTAATATACTTTTATAAAAAAAAAATGCTTTTTAAACATTTTAAAAGCAATTTGAAATTCGGCCACTAGGGGGCGCCCTCCTAGTGGCCGAATACAGTGCGGAGTGACGTCACAGCAAAATTCCGACTGATTCCGGCAGGGCATCAGTCGAAATTTTGCGCAGGCGCAGTAAAAGCCAGGGCTGCGCATCGGCTTCCCGCACTCGCCGACGGCCCTGCTGCAAAGTGCGGGGGGTGCTGCTCCTGCAAGGTACGGGGGGCGCGGGGGGTTGGCTGCTCCTGCAAGGTACGGGGGTGCGGGGGGTGCGGGGGGTGCTGCTGCAAGGTACGGGGGGGGGGGGGAGGGCGCTGCTGCAAGGTGCGGGGGGTGGATGGGGCGCTGCTGCAAGGTACGAGGGGCGCTGCTGCAAGGTACGGGGGGGGGGGGGGATGGGGGGCGCGCGGGGGGGGGGTTTGGCTGTTCCTCACCGAGCGGCAGGAAGAGGCTCCCCCGGCACCCGTCCCTCCCGCATCGGCTCCTGGCTCACTGTCCTGGGTGCCTCCAGTTGTTTTACCACTACAACTCCCAGCATGCCCTGACAGCCAATAGATGTCAGGGCATGCTGGGAGTTGTAGTGGTGAAACAGCTGGAGGCACCCTGTTAGGAGAACTTAGGGCGGAAGTTGGCCCCCCCAGCAGGCATCAGTGACGTGGTGCCTGCTGGGGAAGTCTGCCTGGTAGTGAGCACACTACCAGGCAGACTAAATGCCATTTTAAAATAGTAAAAAATAAATAAATAAAGGCAGGGAGGGTGTTAGGGATAGAAGGGCAATAGGCAGGGACAGAAAAAAAAAAACATGATGGTGGGAGCTAACCTTTAAGCACTATTCATATTTGTGAAGTGTTGGTGTGGCATCATGGTCAATCTATTCTGATGCATCAGGCATTGGTGGGTGGAAATCCTGGCTGATCCATGCCTGATTCATCTTCACAAAGGTCAGTCTGTCCACATTTTTCTTGGACAGACGAGTTCTCCTTCGGGTTACAATGGTTCCTGCCCCACACTAAACACCTGCTCTGAAGGCGCTCTACTAGCTGGGCAGGACAGCTTTTCAAGGGCAAACTCTGCTAGTTGCGGCCACAAAACAAGTTTGGCTGGCCAGAAGTCTAGCAGATTTTCCAGGTGTGTTGGCATGGTCATGTCAAGGTATGCCACCACCTGCTTGTTCAGGTCCTGCTCCAGGTCTACCTGCTGCTGATGAGTTGCTTCACTATGCGGGTGAAGAAAACTACTCATGAGCAACTGTAGACTCAGGCTGCTGCTGATGGAGCTGGTACTGGTCCCGCCACCCCACCCCTGCGAAAGAATGGGCGATGGTGCAGATAGGCATCAGCCAAATGACTACATAGGATGTCTCTGTAGTAGGTAAGTTTGTCCTCCTTCTCAGTGGGTCTAAAAAAGGCCCCCATTCTGGGACGGTAGCGAGGGTCCAATAATTCTCCTGTCAGATGACTAGCGGCTCATGTGGCTTGGAGATGTAGGCGCCATGTCTCCAGTGCACCAACACGTGTTGTTGTAGATGAAGCAGTGGAATTATGTCATTCATCCCATATTCCTGGCGACTAACTAATAAGGTGGCTTCCTCAAAGGGCCTGAGCAAACGGTAGGTGTCACTTATGAGTTGCCACTGGTTGACATTGAAGTTACACAGGGGAGTCCCCCTATGCGCTTGGATCATCAAGAAATCGGTGATGGCTTTTCTCTGTTCGTATAGTTGGTCCAAAATATGGAGGGTGGAATTCCAACGTGTGGAAACGTCCCAAATCAGACTATGTTGGGCAATACCGTTCTGATGCTGCAGCTCAAGAAGGGTGTGCTTTGCGGTGTATGAGTGGCTGAAGTTCTTTCAAAGTTTCCTTGCCATTGTTAGGATGTCTTGCAGATGGGGTGAACTTTTCAGTAACCGCTTGACAACCAGATTGAACACATGTGCCATGCAGGGTGCATGTCTCAGGCATCCTTGTCGCAGCGCAGACAAGATATTTTTTTTGTTGTCGGTTACATGTTTCCCATTTCCAGTTTTCTTGGAGTAAGCCATGATTCAATTTCTTGATGAATGACTTTTAGCAGTTCCTCCCCTGTGTGACTCTGTTCGCCAAGGCAAACCATGTGACTAACAGCGTGACATGGCCCCTCCAGCACACCTGGTTTGCTGGAGGGGCACTGAGACTTGTCTGTGCAGTGGAAGGTGAGGACACGGTGGAGGATGATGAGGCGGAGTCGCACACTGTCACAGGACCAACGGCCTGAGAGCGTGGAGGCGGAAGCGGTGTGACCTGTCAAAGTTGCTCACGGGCAACCTGCAACCCTCTCCTACTCCTTAGTGCGTATATGAGGGGAGTAAAATGCGCTCCACTATGCCTAAAACAGTATTGGTCTACAACACCAGCAGGTGTGTACTTTTGGCTTATCTTTCACAGTAACTAGGCCCTTAAAGGGGTTACCCACCATAAGGTGATTTTAGTACATACCTGGCAGGCAGTAATGGACATGCTTAGGAAGGATCTACACTTGTCTTGGGGCTAAATGGCTATGTTGTGAGATTACAATAACACTGTGGCTAGCTTTTTGCGAACTTGTATTTCCTGTTTGACTTTTCTTTTTTTGACTACATCCCTTAATTCCATTTTCCTCCCTCCCACACATCAGCCACCCCACCCATTGAAACAAAAGACCTGTGGTTTTCAATCAGGGTGCCTACAGCTGTTGCATTAGTTGCAGTTGATCTCTCTCCCACCAAGTGATCACTCCACCCATTGAAGCAGACAGGCTCCCTGTCATCAGCTGACTAGTGAGTCAGGTCTGAGCTGCATTGCAAGCTGGGAAAAATCCGACACAACAGTTATTTTGTATGCTGTTAAAAATAAATAGTGGGGTGAAAATCACAGAATTGTGATGAAACTGTCACACACAGGTACAGGCACTATATTATGAACTACACTAACTTTACCGCCCCTGTAACATAGTCAAATAAAAAATGCCTGGAATACCCCTTTAAGACTTTAACAGGAACAAAATGGTACACCACTTAGATGTATATATGTAGTATGCACTTATGAGGGAGTATATTGTGCTCCTAAACGCTTAAAACAGTATTTGTCTACAACATTAGCAGGGGTGTTCTTTTGCCTGGCCTTTCACAGTAACTAGGCTCTTAAGACTTTAACAGGAACAAAATGCTACACCAGTTAGATGTACGTATGTAGTATGCACTCATGAGGGGGGTACAATGCGCTCCAGTATGATTAAAACTGTATTTGTCTACATCACCAGCAAGGGTGTACTTTTGGGCAAGTGTGATATTTTGGCTGACATTTATCAGTAACTAGGCCCTTAAGACTTTAACAGGAACAAAATGGTACACCACTTAGATGTACGTATGTAGTATGCACTTATGAGGGAGTACAATGTGCTTCAGTACGCTCAAAACAGTATTTGTCTACAACACCAGCAGGGGTGTACTTTTGGCTGGCCTTTCACAGTAACTAGGCCCTTAAGACTTTAACAGGAACAAAATGGTACACAACTTTGATGTACGCACAGGTTACACTTAATAGAGGACAATACGCTTTTAGTGCTCTGCTCACCCTAACTGGCTTGCTATTATTAACTTTTCAGTTGTTGTACACACCAGTGCTGCAGCACTCGGTCGCTGTGTACTGCACCCAAAATTTCACTTTCTCTCTCAATCTCATTCCCTTCCCTATCAGTGCTTCTAGGCTGGATTTGGGTTTGTGGTGAATCACTGCTGTAATAAAATCACAATTGCACTTTCTCTCTCAATCACTCTCTCTCAATCACTCTCCCTTCCCTATCAGTGCTTCTAGGATGGATGTGGGCTTGCGGGTGTATTACAGCAGCAATTCACCTCAATTGCACTTTCTCTCTTAATCTCTCTCCCTTCCCTATCATTGCTTCTAGGATGGATTTGGGCTTGAGGTGAACCGCTTCTGTAAAAAAGCTTTTCTGTGCAACACACTGCTCTCTGTTCCTCTCTCTTTGCAATAGAACGCTAAAATGTCTGGCTGCAAGATGGCTGCCGATTTATATAGGGCTGTGACATCACAGGGGTGACTGGCTGATGATAGGCTGCATGCTGCATGTGATTCAGGGTCATGCTTCCGACCCTTGTTCCCGCCTTCCTAGGATTTCTTGCCCTATGTCCTCACATGTGGATCCGCTATTTTAGATGGCCTGGAACCTGACCGCACTAAATGGAATATAATTAAGCGATTCGCGCAATTTTTCCTGAAATTTGTAACGAATTTGGATTCGTCAGATTTGGTTCGCTCATCCCTATGCAGATGTGGGCAGGGTTGGTTGTCATACATCAGTGATAAATAATAATTTTAGATTGTGAATATAGTGAGCTGTCAATTATATTGCTCAGTAAAACTCATCTGTATTCTTCCTTGTTTTAGGCACAATGTCAAGACCTGCGAAAGAGAAAGCAGTTGGAACTACAGATACTTTCTGAACCTATCAAGTGTTGGGAAGGAGAAGACATTAAGACATTAGGAAGTGTTGTGTATATGTCACAGGTTATGGCACAATGTGGAGCGAATGAGGTACATAACAGATTCTGCACTGCTCCCTATAGGTCATATGCATTAAAGAGAACCTGTCACCAAATTAAACTTTTAATATATTGTTCCTTATGTAATTATATGAAACTTCGCTATTTACTTGCTGTTAAAATTCTCAACCTTTATATGTTTTTAATGTGATAGAAAAAACGGCCACTGGGTGGCTCTCTTCTGTTCCCTGCACAAGTCAAACAGTTAGTTTGGTCTCCTCCCGGCCTGGCAGGAGACCAACCTGAGGAAGTGCATGGCGAGGCATAGCTCTCGCAGGCTTCAGTAACATTGTGCCTGCTGGGGAATGACCACTTTCTCCTGCCTGGAGCTTACACAATGTGAGTAAGAGGAAAGGTATGATACACAGCTTTTTAAAGCTTGGAAAAAAAAAATTTAAGTGCAGGAGGGTTGTTAGGAGTAGTTAGGGAATATAATCTGAGTTATTTTAGAAAATATGGTTTGATGACAGGTACTCTTTAAGCTGTAGTCCAAGCATTTCCATTCATCTCCCCGAGATTTATTTTTATCAGAGATTACTTTACCCTAATGTGCTGTTCGTAGCAGGATTGTTCCATGAAGCGGAGCTCTGAGGAACAGGGCTTTTGTAGTTTCAACCCCAAATTGGCATTTTGAGGTGTATTGTGGGCATTTCTTTGCATGGGCTTAAAATGTCCCCTAAATGGGGATTGAAAAGACATTTATTTGAGAAAAGATGACAATGACCTTAATTAAATTTACCTTTCATGCCAAATGCCATTTTTAGTGCAGTTAGACCAGATAGCTAAATGATAAATCTCCCCAGTACAGCCAGTGTTTTTGTTGGCATTTGTATTCTGACGCTGTACGGAGCATGTTCCTGATCAATTGTCTATTTCTGTTACCCTGATTGTATGTTATCTGTCTTCTCTAATCAAGGAAAAAGAAGAACGCTATTTTATGTTGTTCCCAAATGCACTTGTAATGCTGTCTGCCAGTCCACGGATGAGCGGCTTTATTTATCAGGTATTGTACTGTGGAGAGTTGTGGAGATTCTTTGTTTACTTCCTATAATTGCCTCTTTTTTTATATAGATCACACAGATTCAGGGAAACACAAAGGCTAAAACCGTAGCCATCATGACACATATGACTTATAATAGGTCTGTACCACAATAGCACTCTTTATTTATTAATTTTTTCAGGAAAGGTTTGTGCATGCCTGAGTTTATTGAACATATAATGGGAATGCACCTGCAATATACTAGCTGTGCGCATTTTAATCCCTTCTGTTGTGACACCTATATCATCTGATCTTAGTCTGACCACTGCTCCAGAGTTTGTCTTCCTTTATAAGTCAGAAGATAGTCTCTTATTATAATCTGTTCTAGTTGCTTCAGACCCCTCTCCTCCCCACCAAGCTCTGCCGCCTTTGCTCCTCTGAATGTGGACTTGTCCCTGATATGGGTAATTGTCCTTGATATGTCATGTGGCTGAGTGGTGCAATGTCCCTCTGGGAACCTCTGCAATATCCCTCTGGGAACCTCTGCATTTCCTTTTTCAATGAAGCTGTTCCCTTACACAAAGCCCATGAATGAGACTTCTTGCAGCCAGGGTTTTGGTGGACAACTTTAATGTTCAGTGCAATACATATACTTTGAAGGTAGCTTATGGAAGTACATCTTTAGACAGGAGAAGCAGTCTAGTCAATGTTCCTGTAATCTGATGTAACTTTGGAAGATTTTGCTGATTGAGCGGAAATATGGGCCTTAAGGACTCAGGTAATTTTTATTTTTCCGTTTTCGTTTTTTCCTCCTCGCCTTCAAAAGATCATAACTTTTATATTTTCATCCACAGACTAGTCTGAGGGCTTGTTTTTTGCGTGGCCAGTTGTCCGTTGGAATGCCATCACTCACTTTACCATAAAACGTATGGCGCAACCAAAAAAGTACTATTTGTGTGGGGAAATTAAAAGGAAAACCACAATTTAGCACATTTTGGAAGGTTTCGTTTTCACGCTGTAAATGTTTTTTTTCTTTCAATAGTTTTTTTATTGAATTTTACCAAAATAAAAAAACAAACATGTATAAAGGACAGGCGCAGCTGTCAACTTATTATTTTACGACAACAAAAACAGTGAACAGTTGTTTACTGCATATAGGAAGACTTGATTGTCGATTCAATCTTACATATAAGATAGGCAGTTGTTTAACCAAACCAAAAGGAAAACAGAAATAAAAAGACTAAAGTAATATAAATAAAAATAAAGGAAATATAACCTCTCCGAGATAACTTGCATAGTAGAATGCGTGCGTACCAATAATGTTATATATATATATATATATATATATATATATATATATATATATATATATATTATTTATATTACTCTAATAATGGATGTCAATGTGCCCCATGTAACATAATGTCTTTTTGTAAGTATCATGTCAGTGGAAAAATCACTTTTAATCTAAATATCTCTACAATGAGAGGACAAAGACCATGAAGACCATCTGATGTTAAATTTGTCCAACTTTCCAGAACCCCTAGCTATAACCTTTTCAAATGAATATGTAGTATTTATTTTATTCAGGATGATATCAAAACAAGGGACCAATGGAGTCTTCCAGTTACTCAACAATGTGTTTTTAGCAATTATCTTGATAATGCAAAATAATTCTCATAGTGGAGGGGGTATAGTTTGTAAATCTATATAAAGAAGGGTTAGTTGGGGATTCCACAGAATGGAACAGTTAAATAGAGACGTCAAGAGATTTTTGCATTCTAACCAGAACATTTGGATGATTGGGCAGTTCCATAGTATATGAAGGAGAGTACCTTTTTGACCACAACCCCTCCAACAAAATTTTGAAGAACCAGGATAAGCTTTCGCAATTTTTTCAGGAGTAAAGTACCATCTGATGATGGTTTTGTACTCGGATTCAATATGAGAAGAGCATTGAAAGGATTTATGTATATATTTAAAGGCGTATTGCCCGTCTTCTGTTTCTATGTCTAATCCTAAGTCACCTTCCCATAACCGGAATGGGTAGCTTTTGTAAAATGTATCATTTTTAGTATACAAGTTATATAAAGGTTTTATGCCTTTTATAGGGGATGAAAAATAATGTAAAGTACCACTATCCAATTTAAGCTAAGTAGGCTTAATTGTATTCATAAAGTGTCTAATAATTAGGTATTTGTGAAATTCGCTATTATTAATATGATAACTTGAATGAATCAATTCGAAAGACATGATCTCAGAGTGTTTCATTATATGTCTGAAGTGGGTGATATCTCTATCAGACCAACTTTGTAGGTCTAAATCAGGCGAATTGGCTATGGAGAGGGGAAGATCCTCTATCTTTGGGTCAATATGATTAAAATGATATCCATGATAACATACTTTTCTATTACTGTTGCGCTAAAAAAAATTACCAAACTGTTTAACTAAATTAGTACGTTTAAAATCCCCCTATTTTGAAGGCCTATAACTTTTTCATTTTTCCGTATAAGCGGCGTAATGAGGGCTCATTTTTTGCGCCGTGATCTGTACTTTTTCTTTATACCATATTTGCTTATATAAAACTTTTAAAATATTTTTATTATATTTTGGGGGAATAAAATGTTATAAAAAAAAGCAGCTATTTTGGACTCATTTTTTTTTTTTACGTTCACGCCGTTCACTGTACGGTATTATTAACATTTTATTTTAATAGGTCGGATATTTACGCATGCGGCGATACCAAATATGTATATCAAATATTTTTTTACACTTTTTGGAGGGGAAATAGGGAAATGGGATAATTTATGTTTTTATTGGAGGAGGGGGGTTTTCACATTTTTTTTAACTTTTTTTAAAAACTTTTTTTACTTTTATTTTTACACCAGTCGATTTAAAAAAACGTTTCCACAGAAGTGCTCCTTTAATGCACTAGATTAATGTATTTATTTCTGAACAAGGATTCCCGATAGGGGGATAACAGTAGCTAAAGTGATGGCACTGTGTGTGTGCTTAGCCTATCTGGTTAGCAAACCTCTCTAGTCTGCCTTGTGGTGTTAGGCACATGCGCAGCATGCGGTTTACTGGATACAAGGTTAGCAAAGCTCATCTATATAGACAATACACCAAGACTTGCGTTTGGAGAAGTTGTAAGTGGGTGGAGAAGGTTCAGGGAAAATGAGAGGTGGCAGCTAAGCCGAGAAGAGGAGGCATTCGGGGGAGAGGGGTGTGTGAAAACTGGCTAATCTTGCTGAGGGTTTGCTACCCTGGCAAAGTTTGCTAGTCTCACATTAAACCAGAAGTGGAGCAGAGGGAAAATACCTATTCTCTTCCTTGAAAATCTTTATTATACATGTACATTTTGCCAAGTAGAACCATGTAGAACCTCCTGCTTCTCTGCAGCCACATCCGGAAGATCACTGGGCGTGCTGTGCAAAATGCACTGGAAGCGCTGCTGAGGCTCTCGTTCTAGGCTCTCCCCCAGCACGGTGATGGGACACCAACACTGCTGCTGTGGCTCACGGGGACTGTCAGGTGAGCTTTTCGCCATCCCCGCTGGCACTCTGCCTGGCCTCCAACTCCATAGGCTGTGACAAGCCCTCCCTGCAGAGGAACCCTGCTGCACCCACCTTTCAGACTCCTCTGGATATGCCTTCTTCAGCCTCTCCCAGCAATAGAGTTCCCCCCTGGGCTGCTCAGATTCCCCACACTCCTGTGTTTTAACCTCCAGCCTGCCCTGGCGCCTTTGGAGTGGCCCCCCGTTACGGAGAAGAGCCACCCACCGGTGGTGGCTTTCTGTATAGTGCCCACACCCTGCCCAGGCTATCAGCTTGCTGTGGCACCTCATCTCCTCAGTGGTCCTCGGGCTCCTCCTGATGGCCCCCCTGCACAGTGCCCTCCTTCCCTGTCCAGTATAGGGGACATGCCATTCCCCACTGAACTGCCTCAGTCAGCTATGGGCCATGATGCAGGGGCCTCTCTCCCAGGGCCAGAAGACCACCCCTTAGTCTCCAGGGCACACCGCCTTTCTTCAGGTCCCTTCCCCCGGGTCCTGTGAGCCCTTCCTCCATGGTGCCCTCTCCTAGGGGCCCCTCTTCAGCTGCTCAATCTCCTTCAGCTGGATTGGACCACCCAGTTACCCTGGCAGTCCTTTGCTCATTAATTGCTTCATTACCTACTAAAAAGGATTTTTCCTCTATGGCTAAACAATTAGTGGCGGAGTGCAAACAAGAATTCGCTCAACTCCATACTGAAGTGTCCACTTTGTCAACTGCAGTTGAAACCTCTTATGACTCTACCGTTGCTTCTGTTCAAGCTCTTCAGGAAATGGTGCAGCGGCACAGTGACCAGCTTTTCGTGTTGCAGCAGCACTTGGTTCATATGGAAAATCGCAACAGGCGAAATAACATTTGCCTGCATGGCTTGCCTGAGATGGTTGGCCCGGATGAACTGCACTCTGCCCTGTTGGCTATTTTCAATTATCTTCTAGACAGACCCCCAGATGCCCATGTTGAGCTAGACAGAGCCTTGCACCCCCCTCATCCTGATGATCGGCACCCCAGGGATGTCATCTGCTGGGTACACTTCTACGCTGTTAAAGAGGACATTTTATGCCTGGCACATGCTAGGCTTCGGATTCTCTACAAGGATGTCGAGGTTCAACTGTTCCCGGACCTGTCTCGCCACATGCTGGCTCAACGTGTGGCCCTCCGGCCGCTATTGGATGTGCTCAGAGAGAAAGACCTCCTACCACTGGGGGTTCCCATTCGCCCTCATGGTGTGGAAGGATGGCAGGATATACACTTTGTGTTCTCCAGATGATCTACCTGGGTTCCTACAGGACTTGGATATCCCCCCCCCCCCATCTCCTTGTCGGACTGGCCCATGCTTGCATCCTTTGCCCCTAAGTGGCCTATCCAAAGGTCTCGTCAGAAGTCCCCTAAACAGCCCTGCTCAGGACTCCCCTGTAGGGGCCCCCTGCCGTCAAAGGCTGGTTACCTGTTGGGAAGCTGTTCCCTCCTCATCCCGGGGGACCTACTCCAGCTACTTGATTGTATTGCTGATGTGGGTTCTACCTTTGTGTTTTTTTCCCCTCATTTATGCCGGTTTGAGGAGATTTGCAGCACTTTTCCCTGAGATGCCTTGATTCTCTTCTGTGTGTTGTGCATTCTTGCTCCTTTTTCCATGCTTTTTTGCCTTCACTATCTCTCTCCATGATTTTCTCGCTTTATTTTTGCCACATTTGGCCTTGATCTGTTGTCCCTTTTCTACGGGGGGGGGGGGGGGGGGGGGGGTTGGGGGTTGGGCTCCCCTCCTGCTTTTCTGTTTTCCACTTCCCCCTCGTAGGTTGGAGACCCCGTCCGGGTTTCTCCCTCGGTGTTTGGTCTTCTTGGTCTTGGAACATCGTCTTCTTTAGAATGTGCTACGGCAGTAGTTCTGATTTTATGCTAATAATCTGCTGGTGCGTGCTAAGGGGGATGCTATTGCTTTTCGTAGGTTCCTTGCTTATCAGATCCTTAAAGGGGTACTCCACCCCTAGACATCCTTTGGATAGGGTATAAGATGTCTAATCCCATGGAGTGACCCGTGGAGTTATCCAGGGTGGGATCCAGAGACAAAGTCAAATCCCCACACAGGACCACAGTCCCCGCTGTCAAAGGCAGGGCTAAATCAACAAGATTAACCAGAAAGTCTACTTGACCCTGATTAGGGGCATACGCATTAATGAAAGTAAACGTCCAACCTCCCAGGGATAAAGACAATATCCAGTATCTGGCCTTCGGGTCTAAAGCAACATTAAAGCGGTACTCCACCCCTAGACATCTTATCACCTATCCAAAGGATAGGGGATAAGATGTCTGATCGCAGGGGTCCCGCCACTGGGGACCCCCGCAATATAGCATGCAGCACCCACCTGTATCTGCTTCCGGCAGCGCTGGAGGTTCTGGCTCCCGACCACGGGAACAGAAGATAGTGATGTCACGACTCCGCCCACGTATGATGTCCCACCCCGCCCCCTCAATGCATGTCAATGGGAGGGGGCGTGACGTCACACGGGGGCGGAGTCGTGATGTCACGATCTTCCGTGGTCGGGAGCCAGAATCTCCAGCACTGCCAGAAGCAGATACAGGTGGGTGCTGCATGCTATATTGCGGGGGTCCCCAGTGGCGGGACCCCTGCGATCAGACATCTTATCCCCTATCCTTTGGATAGGTGATAAGATGTCTAGGGGTGGAGTGCCGCTTTAATGTTGCTTTAGACCCGAAGGCCAGATACTGGATATTGTCTTTATCCCTGGGAGGTTGGACGTTTACTTTCATTAATGCGTATGCCCCTAATCAGGGTCAAGTAGACTTTCTGGTTAATCTTGTTGATTTAGCCCTGCCTTTGACACCGGGGACTGTGGTCCTGTGTGGGGATTTGACTTTGTCTCTGGATCCCACCCTGGATAACTCCACGGGTCACTCCAGTTTGTCTTATGCTACTATTAAGCATGTGAAACAGGCTCTTGCTCTCTTGCAGCTGAATGATGATTGGCGCTTGCAGCATCCTTTGGACAGGGATTATAGCTTCTTCTCTTCCCCACACGGGTCTTATTGTCGCCTGGATTATGTATTGGTTCAACATAGTGCCCTTTCTTGGGTGGTGTCCTCTTCAATTGGAAACATTTTGTGATCGGACCATGCTCCTGTATTTTGCTCTCTCCATCTTCCATTTTTGACTAAATTGGCTTGGTCGTGCATATTGAACGAATCTTTGCTACTGGATCTGCCTTGTATGGCTGACCTGACTGCCACGGTTTCAAATTTTATGAGAGATCACGCTGCTGACCCTACTACCCCGTTCCTTCAGTGGGAGGTGCTTAAGTGTGTCCTCCGTGGCGTCCTCATTAAGCACGGCTCCCAGCTAAACAGGGCAAGGCCCAGGCTTTGCGTAAGGCTCTCCTTTTAGTTTCTTAACTTGAATTGTCCCATAAGCGCTCGCTTTCTCAGCTGGTTCTTCGGGACCTTCAACTGGCTAGGCTTGAGATGAAACGCTTGTTAGAAGAGTCCTGGGGGTGCTGGCTTCAGATGGGTCGCAGTAGGTTCTATGAGTATGGCAATAAAAGTGGCCGTATGCTAGCCAGAGCTCTGCATACTAGAGTGGCCCAAACACACATCCCTTGTATTCGTTCTCCTACCGGCCCTGTGGTCCACTCTACTGAGGATATAGCCTCCACTTTTCATGCCTTTTTCTCTGATTTGTATAATCTCCCTTCTCCTCCTGCTTCTCCTTCTCCTCCCTCACCGCCTTTTTTTTTTTTTTTGTCTTCGGACATAGTGGAAGCATTGGAGGCTCCTTTCTCCCTGGAGCAACTATGCCTTGTCATTAAGGACCTTCCGGGCGGGAAGAACCCCAGCCCGGATGACTATACGGCCAAAGTCTACAAGATCCTTCTTGATTCCCTCTTCCCGCTTAAGTTGCGGGCTTTCAACTGTCTCTATTTCTAATCCTACCCCTCCCTCTTCTGCCCTGGCCCACATAGTGGTCCTCCCGAGCCCAGGAAAGACTCTCAGTCTTGTGGGAATTACCGTCCCATCTCCCTTCTAAATGTGGACCTTAAGATGTACTCCAAGTTGTTAGTGACCTGCCTGAAATCTAGTCTCCCGACTTTGTTCCATCAAGTGGCTTTTGTGCCGGGGTGGGAAGCCAGAGATTGCCCTTGATGATTCTTTCCCTTGCCGCCAAGAAGGCCTTTGATCGCATTTCCTGGTCCTCCCTGGCACAAACTCTGCACCATGTTGGGCTGGGACCTATTTTTACGGAAAAGATTATGGCCCTTTATCATTCCCCAGCGGTCCGTTTGGAAATGAATGGCTCTCTGTCCAATCCCTTCTCCTTAAGAAATGGCCCGCGGCAGGGCTGTCCCCTCTACCCTCTTCTGTGTGTCCTGGTCATGGAACATCTTTTGGCAGAAATTAGGGCAGGCTCCAGCATCCACGGTGGGGTTGTGGGTGGTCACGAGTATAAGTGCTCTGCCTTTCCAGACGTGTTGGTCTATCTTATGGACCCTGTAATATCATTACCTAATCTCTTGGTGCGTATCCGTGGGTTTGGTGCTTGGTCCAACTTTAAGATACATTTTTCAAAGTCTGAAGCTCTTAATGTTTCCTTGCCTGGACATATAGAATCCTCCCTTCGTTCTATCTTCCCTTTCAGCTGGCCTTACCAGAGTATCTCCTACTTGGAGGACTAAAATCGCATCAGACCTTTCCCAATTGTTCTCCCTAAACTTTTCTTCCCTGCTGGCACGTTTTTCGTATGGATTTGGCTTCTTTGAATAGGAGGGAGTTCTCTTAGTTCGGTCGGATGAGCATTTAAAAAATGACCCTTATGCCACGTTTATTATATCTCTTGCAGACTATACCCATATATATCCCTGCTGCTTTTTGGTGCCTTGGACAACGGTGTTTGGGGTTATTCGTCTGGTCAACGGCATGACCTGGGCTTAACAGACTATTTCTCTCCAGGTCTAACTTATCTGGGGGGACTGGCCTGCCAGATTGCCGCATGTACTTTTTGGCTTGTGTACATGCTCATGTCCTTGACTGGTCGCATAACGCTGGCTCCAAGTTGTGCGTCTGCCTAGCTCAAGATATCTCCCCCCCGAGCCTTAGCCACTCTCCCATGGACTTGGTCCCCGACTCGGCAAGATCAATTCCCATCCTCTTATTCCACATGCCATACTCTAGCTTCTCTACATGCTGCAGGGGTGGGGAGTAGTTTGATAGATCGTCAGGGACATCTTCTCCCTGTGACTGATAACCCGCTGTTCTCGCCTGGAGCCTCCTCTGCTGGAGACTTCTTTGGCGCAAAGCCCTCCACTTCTGACATGTTTTGATTAGTGGGAGACTTAAATACCTGGAGGAATTGCTGAATGACAGGCCTTACTCTCGGCGGGCTCGCTTTGCATAACTTCAGCTGCATAATTTTTTCTCCTCACTTCCGGACCATTTTTAGTTACATCGTGAGTTGACATCCTTTGAACGCCTTTGTCTTGCCTCATCGTACCCTCGAAACTCTACTTCTATTGTCTTTGACCTACTACTGTCTACCAAATCCCGATCCCTGCCGGCATTTTGTCATGCCTGGGAGGTTGAGCTGTGCAAGACTTTTCCTTTTCCGTAGCATTTTCCTTACTCCTAAGGTGGTAATCGCCACCAAGGCCCAGAAACCGTGTTACAAGATCATGTCTAGATGGTACCATGTACCGGTGACCTTACATTGTTGGTATCCTTCTGTGCCTAGTGTTTGTTGGCACTGTTTGATTGCAGAGGATACGATGACACACGTCTGGTGTGTCTGGGGTGCTGTAAATTGACCCCCTTTTGGCGCACGGTTTTCCAGGTTACCTCTGAGATTTTGGGTGTGCATGTTCCCTGCACGCCAGAGGCGGCATTGCTTTTTATGTTCCCTATGGCGTAGGCCAAATATCAGCAGTCCCTGGCGCGGCATCTGCTTCTGGTAGCAAAAACGGTGATTCCTCGGAGGTGGAAGTCCCCAGACCCCCCCCACCTTGGAGGAATGGTTTGCGGAAATTGCTCAAACCAGTCATATGGAGGAATTGTTGGCTGTCCTCCCGGTAGATGTGGCTCGTGTAGGAGCCACTTGACTTCCATGAGCGGAGTTCTGTGCTCCTGTCGGTATAGGTCTCTGTGTAGGTGGGTTGTGGTAGTGTGGATGTGTTGCTCCTTTGCATTTTCCCTATTTTTCCTCCTCTCGGTCAGACGCTTCCTCTCTTTTCGGTTCCTAGGTCTCTGGTTCTTTGTGGTCATTTTCCCCTTTGTGCTGTTTGTCCGTGTCTATTCTTGTTTTGTGTTTGGTCCTGTGCTTGTTGTTTTACATTGTTTCCGTCCTTTGTAACAGTGTGGTGTTTTTCTAGTAAATTTTCTGTTCATGCTATCAGGTTTCATGTTTCTACTCTCATGCTCTCTTAACTGTGGAGCCTTGTGGCTCGCTATACCTGCTTAATTCTCCCCGTTGCCACACCTTTTGCCTCTCATTTTGATTTCATATTGCATATTTGGCTTTTTGTAATAATTTGCTGACTCCTTTCAAAAAAAAAAATCCCTGCAACACTATGAAGTGCATCCAAGTACTGTTGAACTGTTTTAATGCTATGTTAATGTCAAAGTTATGGCAACATTTATGGGTAAATGAATGGTGCCTATTAGTAACTAACAGCCGGTTTAAAAACACACTGCACTAGTGGACTTGCATCCTTTTTAAAATGAAATAAAGGTCGAAAAATTATTGTTGGCAATTGCCTGCCGATGTTAATACGCATGCACAGTTATTCCAAGAAGCTATGGCTTTTTCCAATTAGTACAAAAATGATCCCTTTTTGGGAGTAGCAACAGGTCTTGTGTCTGACAAGTAAAGAACAATAGCTTTTAACAAGCAGTCCTAAAATGTTCCCATTTTTCAAGGTATTCTGGGTTTCCCTGAGGTCATGTGTGAATGCTTTCTTCTCCAATTCTCCCATGGTGCTGGCACCATTTGACCAGGTTTGGCCGAAGCTGATCCAAATTTTCCTAAAGTTTTGGCCAAAACTGGGTTCACTGGTTTTTGTTCACTCAACTTTACTCTTTCCATTGCTCATACCTGCATTGCCAAACTTTTAGTAGCGGCATTGCAGGGTTCTGCAGTGTTGCCCCTGTCCCAGTGCCCCTTCCGATCTGCTGTCTGAAGAGTGCTATGACCCCTTCAAACAGCGGATCAGCAGATGCACTGGAAAGATAGGCCATTAAAGTCATAAGGGTGATTTACCCCTTTAATTGCTGGCCAAAAGGACCTCAGGCTACAATTCATGTGGCCCAAAGGCAGTAAAGCAAACCTAGATCATTCGCTTTTCTGTTATGTTCAAGTTTTAGACCGTAGAAAGCAATGCATCAAAAATTGTGGTCAGCACTTTGGAGAAGCAACACATTAGCTATAAGATTGTATATTGACCAACAAATCTTAAGGCTGGGTTTACATAATGGAAAATGTGACCCATTTACACTGACTGCGGACTCATTTTCCAGAATAATCTTTGCATATTTTAAAATATGCGCTAAATTTTCTGGCCTAAGTGTCATTTGTTGTGTAGTCATGAAAAGAAAAAGAGAATTGTATGTATACATATTGCTTCTTACAACTGTAAGTTACAAATCCTGGTTACAGTGACCATTGGCTGGTGTGTATTTATTTCCTCATTGTTGCCCATATACTGTGTGTTTGTATGTGTGTATATATATATATTGGTGGGAAGGTCCAAGCTATTTGACCGCCGGCGGAGACAAATTTGCGAGCTAAGTGCCTCACTATTTCATAGTTTCACATTTGCATCTATTACACCATAGCTGTATAGCTCTCCATGTTTTAACTGCATTTTCATGTTTCACCTATATCCTTGTGCTGGCAGTGTGCTGCTGCATTCTTCTGTTGCTGTATATATATCTAGACACATAGGCTCCATAAGACTGTTGCAGCCATTCCTTGCACGTATGCACGTTCTACAAACCCCAACTCCATGTCTTCATACTCAGGGCTTACACCAACCAGAATTTGACTCCACATTCATGAATGTGCATCAGTGTGTCATAGAGAGGATTGCTTTGTCTGTGTGATTTATGGCTGGTGTACCTTGCATTTAGTAAACTGTCTCTAAGCTGTCAAACACCATCACTATACCTGAACTAATAAAATGACAGTGCATCTTCTTACATGAGTTTTTTCTTTTTTAAAGGGGAAATTACCACTAACTGGCATGTCAGTGGTTAAGCTGGAGGAGACTGATTCAAGTTGTAATGCTTTTGAGATTACAGGTGAGTTTGTATTATTTTATATTTGAATAGGTAATCTGTAACAAAAGGAGTATTGCATACAAGTAGAGAGAGGGGATACCTTTTGTCAAACCGCCCACCGGAAGTAAAGTGACAGGTGCCAGGCCCCTTTTCTAGCAGAGCCTCACTAGGCTACGCCCCCATCTCTGCATAGCGTCGCCCCCCTTTCTCCGAACGGCTTACAGGACACCGGGAGGGACCTTACCTGCCTCCTTAGTGTCCGATCGGTGAATGACTGCTCCGTGCCTGAGATCCAGGCAGGAGCAGTCAAGCCCCGATAACACTGATCACAGGCGTGTTAATACACACCAGTGATCTGTGTAAAAGATCAGTGTGTGCAGTGTTATAGGTCCCTATAACACTGCAAAAAAAAGTAAAAAAAAAGTGTTAATAAAGATCATTTAACCCCTTCCCTAACAAAAGTTTGAATCAGCCCCCTTTTCCCATAAAAAAAATAAAACAGTGTAAATAAACATAAACATGTGGTATCGCCGCGTGCGTAAATATCTGAACTATAAAAATATATCATTAATTAAACTGCACGGTCAATGGCATACACGTAAAAAAAATTCCAAAGTCCAAAAAAAGCGTATTTTTGGTCACTTTTTATACCATAAAAAAATGAATAAAAAGTGATCAAAAAGTCTGATCAAAACAAAAATGGTACCGATAAGAACTTCATATCACGGTGCAAAAAATGAGGCCTCATACTGCCCTGTACGCGGAAAAATAAAAAAGTTATAGAGGTCAGAAGAGGACTTTTTTTAAACGTATACATTTTCCTGCATGTAGTTATGATTTTTTCCAGAAGTATGAAAAAATTAAACCTGTATAAGTAGGGTATCATTTTAACCGTATGGACCTAGAGAATAATAAGGTGTCATTTTTACCGAAATATGCACTGCGTAGAAACGGAAACCCCCAAAAGTTACAAAATGGAGTTTTTTCTTTGATTTTGTCGCACAATTATTATTTTTTTCCGTTTCGCAGTGGATTTTTGGGTAAACTAGTGACTAATGTCACTGCAAAGTAGAATTGGTGTCGCAAAAAATAAGCCATAATATGGATTTTTTAGGTGGAAAATTGAAAGGGTTATGATTTTTAAAAGGTAAGGAGGAAAAAACGAAAATGCAAAAACTGAAAAACCCTGCGTCCTTAAGGGGTTAATATAACTCCTGATTTTATACAATAAAAGGGTGGCTAGAGAACACAAGTAAGTAGCATAGGCAAAATAAATCTAAGGCATGGATCTCATCTCTAA
This sequence comes from Hyla sarda, assembly GCF_029499605.1. Lineage (NCBI taxonomy): Eukaryota > Metazoa > Chordata > Amphibia > Anura > Hylidae > Hyla > Hyla sarda. Next base: position 124,525,155 of record NC_079197.1, read on the forward strand.
GAATTATACATGCTCACATTCTATAATGAAGTCACTTCCAGTGTAATTTAAGGGCAGTGCTGAAAATCATGGTATATACTTAGGCTCCCGGTAACATGTAATGTTCTGATGAGTTGTAAGGTTACACATCTTCAATGTCGCTATCTATGTCAGGCGGGATCAATTCAAACATACAATTCCTGAGTGCGTATATTTTAGTAGTAGACCATGTGAGCTACACTGCTAGTGTTTGTAATTTTACTGCTGTAGTTTTAAACTCCAATAGTAGAGTTTAATTTCTAAAATAAACATCACACAAATTTGCGGGGGTTTAGCAATGAGTCTATTATTTTGAGCATTTTTCTGTTTTGTTTTCTTTATTTGTAAATTACAGTCAGGAAAATTCCATTCCAAAAATGACCAAAAAAAAAAAAGAATATTCCTAGGTGCCATTTGAAGTTTGTCCCTAACTAGATGATAGGAAAACAATACGAGAACAAAAAGGAATAAATTACCGTATTTATCGGGGTATACCACGCACCGGCCTACAACACGCACCCTCATTTTACCAAGGATATTTGGGTAAAAAAAGTTTTTTACCCAAATATCCATGGTAAAATGAGGGTGCGTGTGTGCGCGTGTATACCCCGATACACCCCCAGGAAAGGCAGGGGGAGAGAGGCCGTAGCTGCCCGCTTCTCTCCCCCTGCCTTTCCTGGGGTCTAGAGCGCTGCTGTCGGCCCTTCTCACCCCCTGGCTATCGGCGCCGCTGCCCGTTCTGTCCCCCTGACTATCGGTGCCGGCGCCGATAGCCAGGGGGAGAGAAGCGGCGCCGACAGCCAGGGGGAGAGAAGGGGCAGCGGCACCCATTGCCGGCGCCGCTGCCCCTTTGCCTCCCCCCATCCCCGGTGGCATAATTACCTGAGTCGGGTCCGCGCTGCTGCAGGCCTCCGGCGTGCGTCCCCTGCGTCCTTGCTATGCACGGCGCGGCGCACTGACATCATGTGCCGCGCCGTTCAGCGCATAGCAACGACGCCGGGGACGCACGCCGGAGGCCTGCAGCAGCGCGGACCCGACTCAGGTAATTATGCCACCGGGAATGGGGGGAGGCAACGGGGCAGCGGCGCCGGCAATGGGTGCCGCTGCCCCTTCTCTCCCCCTGGCTATCGGCGCCGGCACCGATAGTCAGGGGGACAGAACAGGCAGCGGCGCCGATAGCCAGGGGGAGAGAAAGGCCGACAGCAGCGCTCTAGACCCCAGGAAAGGCAGGGGGAGAGAAACGGGCAGCGACGGCCTCTCTCCCCCTGCCTTTCCTGGGGGTGTATCGGCGTGTAACACGCACATAGACTTTAGGCTAAAAATTTTAGCCTAAAAAGTGCGTGTTATACGCCGATAAATACGGTAATTGAAAAATGCACTCAACATTCCATTAGATCAGGGGTCTCAAACTGGTGGCCCTCCAGATGTTGCAAAACTTCAACTCCCAGCATGCGTCCAGGGAATGCTAGGAGTTGAAGTTTTGCAACATCTGGAGGGCCATCAGTTTGAGACCCCTGCATTAGATCTTTTGAGGTCTTATGGTATATCCACACTTGTAGATATAATCTGATAATACCTCAATACAGATGAATAGTTTGTTTATACAATATGTGCATGAGACCAAGTCCTGCAACACATTTCAAATCTGCACTGTTTGGACATACCCAAAGGTAAATACTTTCAAAGTGCACAATTTATAGTTACATTTATTATGCACCCACTCCATAAGTGTTTCAGGTACTATATACAGTCATGGCTGTAAATGTTGGCACCCCCGAAATTTTTCTAGAAAATGAAGTATTTCTCACAGAAAAGGATTACAGTAACACATGTTTTGCTATACACATGTTTATTCCCATAATGTCACACCAAACTCCAAAAATGGTCTGGACAAAATTATTATTGATCGTTTCAAGCATGTGATGTTCCTTTAAACTCACCTGGGGCAAGTAACAGATGTGGGCAATATAAAAATTACACCTGAAAGCAGATAAAAAGGAGAGAAGTTCATTTAGTCTTTGCATTGTGTGTCTGTGTGTGCCACACTAAGCATGGACAACAAAATGAGGAGAAGAGAACTGTCTGAGGACTTGAGAATGAACATTGTGGGGAAATATCAACAATCTAGAAGATCTAAAAGATCTAGATTTGCCTTTGTCCACAGTGCACAACATTATCAAGAAGTTTGCAACCAATGGCACTGTAGCTAATCTCCCTGCTCGTGGAAGGAAGAGAAGAATTGATGAAAGGCGTCAACACAGGTTAGTCAGGATGGTGGATAAGCAGCCCCAAACAAGTTCCAAAAATATTTAATCTGTCCTGCAGGCTCAGGGAGCATCAATGTCAGCGTGAACTATCAGTTGACTTTTAAATGAAATGAAATGCTATGGCAGGAGATACTGGAGGACCCCACTGCTGACACACAGACCTAAAAAGCAAGACTACTTTTTGCCAAAGTGAACTTGAGTAAGCCAAAATCCTTCTGGGAAAACCTCTTGTGGACAGATGAGACCAAGATAGAGCTTTTTGGTAAAGCACCTCATTCTGCTGTTTACCGAAAAATGGAATGAGGCCTACAAAGAAAAGAACACAATACCTACAGTGAAATATTGTGTAGTTTCAATGATGTTTTGTGGTTGTTTTGCTGCCTCTGGCACTGGGTGCCTTAAATGTGTGCAAGGCATCATGAAATCTGAGGATTACTGGGGGGGCTTGGTGCCGATGATGATGGCCGTGTGCTGAGAGAGCTCCCGCTCCACTGGCCTGAAAATAGCCTGAAAACCCTTATGGTTACCCTGCCTTCTGATGGGGAGGACTTCTAAACGGTCCAGGAACCCTTCTGCACCTTCCCGGCTACATACCCCTGCCTTAGGGGGCATCCAGCGCTTCCTCCAGCCGCCTTCTGTCCCTGCACCCTCTTCACTGTCCGCCATTACGGGGCCGGCCCTGGGCCTGCACTCCCGTTCCACACACTCTGTGGACCCACCTGCCTGCTGCCCGCAGTTACCGGAGCCTGAAGAGGGATCACCGCTCCTGCTGCTGCAGACTGCCAGAGCTCCGTCCTCGCCTGAAGCCTCGGATCCTGGACACTGTGCTACTGCACAGGGACCGGAATCTCTCCCGGCTGCTGATTCCCCTGCTGTGAACTCTCCTCCTGTCCCCGGGCTGCCATAACGTGTTGTGAGTGTGCAGGGGGGCTCACCCTGGGGACCTGCAGCTGTTGCCAGTGCTGCTCTGCCGCCACCCTCTGCGGTGTCCTCCTCTCCTGGGGCACTGTCTGAGGCTTAGTAAAGTCCTGGCCATCTCCTCCTGAGGTCTCCCTGCGGTCCACAGCTACTCCACACTGCTCAGCCTCCCCCTCTACTGTGCCCTTCCCTGGGACTTCTGGGCCCCTCTCAGCCCTCTTCAGTGGTGCCTGTAAAAGCTGCCCGGGTGTCTGCCTCACCCCCTCCGCTGGACCCTCTTGCCGCCTGCTACTTTCCCTCAGATCCCCTAAACAGAGGCAGAAGTGGTCCGCCATGTTGCCCTCAGGCGCGCTCCACTCTTCTCCTCAGGGGACTCCTCGCCCCCCTGGGCCGCTGGCGGCCGCTGGAACGGTGCCTGTACCCGTGCCCTGGGATGCTACTTTGGAGTCTGACCTGCCCTGTGCGGGGGTATCTCTGCCTTCCTCCACATTCCCTGACCTGGGCCATCTCCTGTCTCAAATTCCCACTAAGGATGACTTTCGCACCCTGAGTGCTGAAGTAAAAGATGCTTGCCGGGCGGAAATCTCCTCCATGCGCCAGGATCTCCAGCATGTTTCTGACCGGGTGGATGGCCTGGAGGATGCCCATGACCAAACTAGGGCTTATATTGCGAAGCTTCACTCTACTATTGCTTCTCAAAAGGACTTTCTGGGGGATTTACATGCGCACGTTGAGGATCTTGACAATAGGGGGAGGCATAATAACATCAGGGTGCGGGGTCTGCAGGAGGCTACCCGTGGGGAGGACCTCTTTGTAACACTGGAGGCTATCTTCAACCTTATCCTTGGCAAACCCACCTCCCACAGGATCAAGCTGGATCGGGCCCACCGCGCACTTTGCCCTAAATCCACCACGGGCGCACCGCGGGATGTCATTTGTTGTGCACGATTTTCAAGTTAAAGAGGCCATCATGGCTAAAGCTCGAACTTCATGCAATTTCGACTTTGACAGAGCCCCTATTCAACTCTACCAGGATTTATCCTGGTTGACTCTTCATAAAAGACGACTACTGCAGCCCCTCTTGGAGGTCCTCCGCTCTCACCATGTGCCGTACAGATGGACCTTCCCATTTGGTCTCCATGCCCGCAGAGATGGACGCTCCCCAGTTCTTCGCTCCTATTTAGACCTCCAGGCCTTTTGTTCTACCCTGGAGCTGCCGGTTCCTCAGATGATGGACTTGGATTTGATATCCCCCCCCCCTCACCTGCCTCCTGTGTGGCAGCCTGTCCAGCCCTGCAGGGCCGGAACCCAGCGCAAGTCCTCCCCTGGGGCTTCCCCCTCGGGCTCCCCCCTGAGATGCTGATGGAGCTCCAAAGTCCTCCCTATGGTGCCCTTGATCCTGGACTTTTTTGGGTTTTTTGGATCCACCCTGGTTGCGAGCCTCTTTGAGACTCTATGCTGTTGCTATCTCTCCCCTGTTCTTATAATGTTCTTGCATTTTTTGGTCACCACTGGGTTTTTGTTTCTAAGTGTTCCTTTGCTATGGCCTTGGAGTGGGGTGCTTTGCTCCTCTGACGGTTATCCCTTGGTGGTGTTCTTCCACTTCCCCTCTCGAGGCCATAGCAATGGGCTGCCCATGCCGTGGTCCATGGTCCACTCAGGTGGTCTTGGCCTCTGCATTGGCTGATTGGTCAATGGTTTACTATGTTGCTGAGTGTTGTTTATTATTTGTTTTCTGGTGTCTTGTCAGTTTGTGGTCTGTATGTGTCCCCCTTTGTTTCTCCTGGTCTCCCTTCTTCTTTTGTCCTTTCCCTACCTTAGGTTGCTCTCTTCTGATACCTCTCCTCATGATACAGGTGCCCCGGACTCTCCCTTGTGGCTCTGTGAAGCCTGTTCTGGCTGTTACTGTGAGTATGCTCTTTCTTACTCTGTTTGTCTTTCCCTCTTCCCCACCATGGTTAAGTGCATCTCCTTGAATGTTAAAGGACTGAACTCCCCCTCTAAGAGGCGTTTGCTGCAGAGAGAGTTAGTCGGGCTCTGTGCCGATATTGTTTTTCTCCAGGAGACGCACCATTCTGGCTCCTTCAAATTTCTACAACATTTTTTTCCCCCAGGTCTACTCTGCTGTTTCTGACAGGAAAACCGCTGGCGTAGCTATTTTAGTATCTAGGACCTGCCCCTTGCAGGTTTCTTCTTCCTTTCTTGATCCCCATGGGCGTTATGTGGTTATGGCGGGTGTTCTGGGTGTGGTCCCACTTCTGCTATGTAATGTCTACACTCCCAACACTTCCCAAATCCCCTTCCTACGTAGGGTCCTTGATAGGCTCTATAAACTTTCTTCTTCCGCTTGGTTACTGGGAGGGGACTTTAACTTGGTCTTTTCTCCTTCCCTGGATCGTCATTCTCCCCTACTCCCGCCCAGCTGCTCTTGGCCTCTATTTTTCGGCGGCTAATCCGTGCTTCGTCGTTGTATGACTTATGGCGGATTAATCAACCTCCTTTAGTTTTTACTCCCATCCCCATAAATTGCATACGCGTATTGATTATTTTTTTGGTAACCTTCCTATGGTGCGCATGCTCTCTGCCGCTTCTCATGACCCCAGCTCCTGGTCTGATCACTGTCCTGTTCTTCTTTCTTTCTCCTCTCCTTCCTCTCTACGTTCTTGCCACTGGCGACTGAACGACTCCCTTCTTAAGTCATTGCCTTCCCGGGAGTCGATCCAACAGTGTCTCCTGGACTATTTTGCTGATAATGAGGGCTCGGTGTCTTCTCAGGCTATCCTCTGGGAGGCCCATAAGTCTGTGGTCCGTGGGCATTGTATAGCTTTGGGTTCACGACTCAAGCGTGACGCTCTGGCTCGCTCCTGGGAACTCCGTGCGGAGATCGCTCGCCTGGAGGCTCTTTTACTGTTTACTCCCACTTTGTCAATCTTACGGAGCTTGGTAGCAGCCCGAGCGAGGCTTGGTGACCTGGCCCTCCATAGAGAAGAGCGCCAACTGCTGTTTGCCAAGCAGCGCTTCTATGAAAAGGGCAATAAGGCACATACGATGTTGCCCAGGCGCCTCCGAGACTGGGTGGTTGCTCAATCTCCCTCGGCCCTCAAAGATTCTTCCGATGTCCTTCACTATCATCCGGCTGATATTTCTCGTCTCTTTGTGGATTACTACACTAAACTTTACTCTCTTCCCTCACAGCTTCCGTCTGACCGGGGGAGCGGGCTGCAGCCCTTGATTCTTATATTTCACGGTACGGCTTGCCTGCCTTGTCGGGGGCCGATCGTGAGGTCCTCAATGCACCCATCACTGGGGATGAGCTTTCGGAGGTTCTGAAGTCCCTCCCTGCTGGTCGTTCCCCTGGCCCAGACGGTTTCACATATCTCTACTACAAGGCCTCTATCCTAATACCTAGGCTCGTTCCTCTCTTTAATTCCTTTATGGGGGGGCGGGGATCCCACAGTCCTTTTTGCATTCCCTCATCACCCTGATACCTAAGCCTGGTAAGGATCCTCTCGATTGCTCTAGTTATCGGCCTATTGCCCTCCTCAATTCTGATTTGAAACTATTTTCTAAGGTGTTAGCAGTCCGGCTTTGCTCCTTTCTCCCGTCCCTGATCCATAAAGACCAGGTGGATTTCATCCCCGGTCACCAGAAGGGTAGTGGACCTTGTTGACCTGATTTAATCGGAGGACTGATCAGGCGCTCATTCTTAGCCTTAATGCCGAGAAGGCTTTCGATAGACTGGGTTGGCCATTTCTCTTTGCCACCTTCAGAAGTTTGGTATTACAGGTAATTTTTTAACTGCTCTGCGGGGTCTCTACTCCTCGCCCACTGCTTCTCTGAAACTCCTGCACGCTCCTTTTCCGACCTTTCCTTTGTTTAATGGGACTCGTCAGGGCTGTCCGTTGTCCCCCCCTGATTTTTGCCATGTGTATTGAGCCTTTAGCTGCCATGATTAGGGGAGATCCGGACATCACTGGTATTTCTCTCCATGACAGGGAATTCAAGATCTGCCTATTAGCTGATGATGTCCTTCTTACTCTCACTTGTCCTTTACTTTCTCTTCCTAGTCTTTATAGAGCTCTTCATACTTACAGTGTAGTTTCTGGCTATAAAGTGAATCTCTCTAAAACTGAGGCGCTCCCTCTGAACTTCCCACTATCTCTTTCTACTCTCCTTCGCTCCAACTACTCTTTTGAGTGGTCTCCATCTGCTATTAAATATTTGGGGGTCTATATTCTACTTACTCCTCGCTTTATTCTACCAACTATCTTCCCCTTTTTCGGGAACTCCGTGCTCTTTTGGAGAAATGGCGCTCGCAGTATATATCTTTTTTTCGGTCGTATCGCGGCAGTGAAAATGACTATTCTGCCAAAATGTCTGTATTTTTTCGAGACGTTACCGGTCCATGTACCATTATCTGCCCTGTGCTCGTTTCAAACAGCTATCTTTAAATTCATTTGGGATGGGAAGAGGCACCGGCTCCCTATGTCAGTAATGATGGCCGGTTGGGCGTTTGGGGGTCTTGCTGTCCCTGATGTAGTTAGGTACTATTGGGCCTCCCATCTGCGCCATCTCGTGGCGTGGTCCTCCTACCATGCGTATAGCCGCTGGATGGAGCTGGAGAAGCTTTGGTTGGCCCCTCTGCACCCCAATACGCTTCTCTGGTCCCTTCCTGTGTCTACTGTTTCTTTGTCTCCTCTATTAAGCCCTATGGCGTTTTCTAAATATGTCTGGGGATACTGTTCTGTGAAATTCAAGCTGTTCTCTCCTTCCTCCCCACTACGTTCTTTCCTCTATCATCCTGACTTTCCCTCTGGCCGGTCCGCAATCATGGTGCGGGAGTGGGGGTCTAGGGGTCTCTTCAGTTGGGCAGACGTTGTGGATCCTCTATCTCGCTCACTTCTTTCCTTTGCTCAATTGCAATCTCGCTGGGATCTCCCCTCGTCTGAGCGCTTTCACTATCTACAGTTGCAGAATTTTATGTCCACTACCATCGGCTCCTTGGTGGTCTCTAAGCCCACTGGTTTTGAAAGGTTATGCCGTGGTGGGCCTCAGACGAGGGGTCTCCTCTCCGACATCTACTCTCTGCTTATTCAACCTCCCCCAGATGTCCCAGTATTGCACCGTTACATGGATCATTGGGAGGACGCACTCAATGCTACTATTACTGTTCCTCAGTGGAGGGTCATATGGGAACGGGCTTTGAGGGCGTCCATCTGTATGGCCTATAAGGAAACCCAATAAAAATTGCTTATGGGTTGGTATTATACGCCTGAGTTGTTAAATCGATTGAACCCAGACATCCCTCCTCAGTGCTGGCGCTGTGGAGTTGGTTTGGGCACGGTGTTTCATATATTTTGGTCCTGCCCTATCATTGTGGGCTATTGGATTAAAGTGCAGGAGCTGCTCTTTGAGGTACTGGGAGTCTTGGTACCCATTGACCCTCTTGTTTATCTTCAACTTTCTCATCCTGCTCTGTCTAGGAAGATGTTTCGGCTCTTTATGCTCTATTTTAGCCGCGAAAACTCTTATTACTAAGTTGGACCTGTTATCTCATATACGTGAGATTCGTTCTTTGAAATCTTTAACGGCTTCCTTGAATAATTCTATTGCTTCCTTAATTTCTGACTGGGAACCCTGGGATAGTTTCTCTGATAGACAACCGCCTTAACTTTTTCCTCTCTTCTACTCTTCCTTATCTTTCTGTTCCCTGTTTTTTATGCCTGCTTCCTTATGTGTGACTTTGTCATTTATCGTGGGTTTTTGTGCTTCCCCCTGTTTGTCTTCCCTCCCCTATTCCCCCCTTGATTTTGGGCCCAGGCCCTATGTCTACCCTGCTGGTGTATTGGCGTTTGTTTGATTACTGGTTTGTATCATATCTATATGCTGATTGCAGTTGTAGTCCCGGTCCTCCATTTTAGTACTGGGGGGTTGAAGCGCTTTCAGTTGCTGTATTAGCTTGCCCTGGCCCTGTTCTTTGTTCATTTTTTGCTTTCTTTTGCACTGATTATTCATGGGCCTTGCCCTTATACTGTCTATGCTATGTTTATTTTCTGTTTGGATTGTACTTCTGAAAATTCTTTAATAAAAATTACAGTTTAAAAAAAATAAAGAAATCTGAGGATTACTAATGGATTTTGGGTCGCACTGTACAGCCCAGCGTCAAAAAGCTGGGTTTGCATCCGAGATCTTGGGTCTTCCAGCAGGACAATGACCCCAAACATACGTCAAAAAGCACCCAGAAATGGATGTCAACAAAGCGCTGGAGAGTTCTGAAGTGGCCAGCAATGGGTCCAGACCTAAATCCCATTAAACACCTGTGGAGAGATCTTAAAATTGCTGTTGGGAAAAGGCGCCTTCCAATAAGAGAGACCTGGACCAGTTTGTAAAGGAAGAGTGGTCCAACATTCCGGCTGAGAGGTGTAAGAAGCTTATTGATGGTTATAGGAAGCGACTGATTTCAGTTATTTTTTTTTTCCAAAGGGTGTGCAACTAAATATTAAGTTAAGGGTGCCAATAATTTTGTCCAGCCAATTTTTGGAGTTTGGTGTGACATTATGTCCAATTTGCTTTTTCTCCTCCCTTTTTTGGTTTAGTTCCAAAACACTCAAAGGGAATAAACATGTTCATAGCAAAACATGTGTTACTGCAATACTTTTCTGTGAGAAATACTTAATTTTCTAGAAAAATTTCTGGGGTGCCAACATTTACGGCCATGAGTGTAAATAACAAATATTCATGAAAATATTGTGCTAACCAAGTAATATCCAGGGCAAATGGGCACTCTGCTTATTGTAAGTAAAATAAATGTGTCCAATCGTAGAAGATTTAGTAACATATAATACTATAATAAAAATAATAATGATGTTATATATTTATAGCACATGATAAATAATGGCATTAATCATTGTCAGTGACAGTAATATTAATAGGACATGTATGAACACATAGTAAATACTAGAGTAAAAGTATTTCAGGTTTTGCCAATCATTGTCACATGAACAAACATCACAGGACCCACCATACACCTCCAGAGACGTGAAGCAATTTGCTTCTAGTCATTTACACTGTAGCACTGAATTGACTTTAAACACTGCACAATTCTTTGGCATTCTCACAAATGCTGGCCTTATACTTACTGCACCTTCACTATTAAAGAACAGGCTGCATTCTCTAGAGGTGCTGAGACACGTGACTGTAAGCTAATGGCTTCTCCATACACATACGTAGGGGCCCTCACCTCTGTAGCAATGTTTAGGGCCACACCATGAAGAAACTGCAGGCAGTGTAAAAGTTTATAATAGTGGCTCTATAGTACGGCTGCAACAATTAATCGATGTAATCGATTAAAATCGATAACTGCTGTCTAAAGGGGTCTGTAAAAGCAATGGTCTGCAGTCTGCACATACACATGTGTATAGGAGTGCTATATTAAAAAAACTCAAGAAAAAAAAGGTAAATTTACTGCTCCCCCAATAAAAATTAGCTCCCCTTTTCCTATTGCTATACAAAAAAAGTAAAATAATTTTTTATTTTACATATTTGATACTACCGCATGGCTAACTGTCTGAACTATTAAAATATTAGGGAATCATTAACATTTTTTTTAATAGTTCAGACAGTTACCCATGCGGCAGTATCAAATTTACGCTGGTTTCTGTACAGTATCATTAAAGGGGTTCTCCGTTGTTTATACTGTTTTTTGTTATTATGTTTGTGTGTTATGTGTGTATAAGTATGTGTTTTTTTATGTGTGTTGTGATTATGTATATATGTATTTTCTTACCTTTTGTGAAGATCCGGAAGCTGGCCCCTTTTTCTTCCAGCGGCTTGCTGTGTAACCTCTGCCTCCGTCATGTTGTGTTCAGTAAGTGGGATGTCGGGGGGTGTGTTCTTGCTTCTGTCCTTCCTATCTTCTGACGTCCCAGGCGAATCATTTCTTCCTGTTTCTTCCATGGCTCAGCGACGAATCTGCGGCCTCTTCCGGCGCATGCGCAGGTAGTTTTTTTTTTTTTTTACCAATAAAGTTTTTTTTGTCTAATTGACAAACTGTCTGCGCTTGCACAAAGCTATGCTATTAACGTAGACCTAACGTACGCTACGCTGTTAGCGTAGCACTTGCGTACTCGCGCATGCGCAGACAGTTTGTCAATTAGACAAAAAAACTTTATTGGTTAAAAAAAAAAAAAAAAAACTACCTGCGCATGCAGCGGAAGAGGCCGCAGATTCGTCGCTGAGCCATGGAAGAGACAGGAAGAAAATATTTGCCTCGGACGTCAGAAGATAGGAAGGACAGAAGCAAGAACACACCCCCTGACATCCCACTTACCGAACACAACATGGCGGAGGCCGAGGTTACACAGCAAGCCACTGGAAGAAAAAAGGGCCAGCTTCCGGATCTTCACAAAAGGTAAGAAAATACATTTATGCATAATCACAACACACATAAAAAAACACATACTTATACACACAAACATAATAACAAAAAAAACCTGTATAAACAAGGGAGAACCCCTTTAATAATGATCCTGTACAGCAATCGGCGTAAACGTAAAAAAAAAAAAAAAATGCTGCTGTTTGGTCTTATCACATGCTAGAAACTTTTAATATGGCCATTGCACATAGTTTTTCAAGTAGAATCAGCTGAACCCCTTTTTTTTTGGCATTTTTAAATTTTTTCCGATTAATCGATAAAATAATTGACCACTAATCGATTATTAAAATAATCGTTGCTGCAGCCCTACTCTATAGTATTCCATTCCTGAAATAACCAACACAAATCTGTTTCTTACCACATGAAAAATGTATAACATTCCCTTATTATTAATATTTAATATGTATTTATTTATTTAGCTTTTCCATTAGTTGTTGTTGAATGATTTGTAAACACAACCAACTATTCAGGATTAAATTGAAAACTTTAAAATAACAATCAGGTCACATTTAGTTGTGGGTGCTTTAAAAACAACCCCAAATGTTAACAGTTTTGGGGCTCCAGCGGATCAACCACATTAAAGACTCTATGTATCGGCCTCATGACCTCTCCAAAACCCTAACTTGGAAGATAACCAATATATGTGTTTCAGATTTGCTCCTCTACATTGCACATTGTGCCTCTAGGGATCCCTCTCAGTCTCTTACAACACTCAAGGCAGGGCAAATTTTAGACCCTGTGCAAAACTAAAAGTATGCCCTAAATGGTAAAATATCGTACCAAAACACTGTAATGTACTATATAGCAGGACTTCTCTGTTTCGCCCTCATATGAACAAATAACAAATACCACACAACACTAAATAAGCGCTATAGTGCCCATCCATGTTACTCCCATGGACTCATTGCTGGCCACTTCAGAACTCTCCAGCGGTTTGTTGACATCCATTTCTGGGTGCTTTTTGACGTATGTTTGGGGTCATTGTTCTGCTGGAAGACCCAAGATCTCGGACACAAACCCAGCTTTCTGACACTGGGTTGTACAGTGCGACCCAAAATCCATTGGTAATCCTCAGATTTCATGATGCCTTGCACACATTCAAGGCACCCAGTGCCAGAAACAGCAAAACAACCCGAAACATCATTGAACGTCCAGCATATTTCACTGTAGGTATTGTGTTCTTTTCTTTGTAGGCCTCATTCCATTTTCGGTAAACAGTAGAATGATGTGCTTTACCAAAAAGCTCTATTATTGTCTCATCTGTCCACAAGACGTTTTCCCAGAAGGATTTTGGCTTAGGCTGGGTTCACACTACGTTTTCTCCCATACGGGAGCGCATACGGCAGGGGGGAGCTAAAAGCTCGCGCTCCCGTATGTCACCGTATGCGCTCCCGTATGTCATTCATTTCAATGAGCCGACCGGAGTGAAACGTTCGGTCCGGTCGGCTCATTTTTGCGCCGTATGCGCTTTTACAACCGGACCTAAAACCGTGGTTGACCACAGTTTTAGGTCCGGTTGTAAAAGCGCATACGGCGCAAAAATGAGCCGACCGGACCGAACGTTTCACTCCGGTCGGCTCATTGAAATGAATGACATACGGGAGCACATACGGTGACATACGGGAGCGCGAGCTTTTAGCTCCCCCCTGCCGTATGCGCTCCCGTATGGGAGAAAACGTAGTGTGAACCCAGCCTTACTCAAGTTTATTCTGGCAAAATGTAGTCTTGCTTTTTTATGTCTTTGTGTCAGCAGTGGGGTCCTCCTGGGTCTCTTGCCATAGCGTTTCATTTCATTTAAATGCCGACGGATAGTTCACACTGACACTGATGCTCCCTGAGCCTGCAGGACAGCTTGAATATCTTTGGAACTTGTCTACCATCCGGACTATCCTGCGTTGACACCTTTCATAAATTTTTCTCTTCCGTCCATGCCAAGGGAGATTAGCTACAGTGCCATGGGTTCAAAACTTTTTGTGTCTCTGGAGATGGACTTGTAACCTTAAGATTGTTGATATTTTTCCACAATTTTGGTTCTCAAGTCCTCGTACAGTTCTCTTCCCCTTCTTATGTTGTCCATGCTTAGTGTGGCACACACAGTGCAAGGACTAAGTAAAGTTTAAAGGAGCATCACATGCTTGAAACAATATTCTTTTTCCACAATTTTGAAAGGGTGCAATAATTTTGTCCAGCCCATTTTTGGAGTTTGGTGAAACATTATGTCCAATTTGTTTTTTTTCCTCCCTTTTTGGATTAGTTCCAATACACACAAAGGGAATAAACATGTGTATAGCTAAATGTGTTACTGCAATTATTTTCTGTGATAAATACTTCATTTTCTAGAAAAATTTCAGGGGTGCCAACATTTACGGCCATGACTGTATATAACATTAATATTGTTTTTTATTATAGTATTTTCTTTAAGTTTATATGTTACTAAATCTTCTACAATTGGACACATTTCTTTTACTTACAATAGGCACAGTGCCCATTTGCCCTGGATATTACTTGGCTAGCACAATATTTTCATGAATCTTTGTTATGTACCGTATTTATCGGGGTATATCACGCATCGGCCTATAACACGCACCCTCATTTTACCAAGGATATTTGGGTAAAAAAAGTTTTTTACCCAAATATCCTTGGTAAAATGAGGGTGCGTGTGTGTGCATGTGTATACCCCGATACACTTTTTCTGACCCCGCAGAAGCCCCCAGGAAAGGCAGGGGGAGAGAGGCCGTCACTGCCCGCTTCTCTCCCCCTGCCTTTTCTGGGGTCTGGAGCCCTGATGCCGCTGCTTCTCTCCCCCTGGCTATCTACGCCGCTGCCCAATTGCCGGCGCTGCTGCCCCATTGCCTCCCCCATCCCCGGTTTTATTATAACCTGTTGCCGGGGTCGGGTCCGCGCTGCTTCTGGCTCCGGTTTTGCGTCTCCTGTGTAAATGTTATGCGCTGCGAAGCGCAATGACGAGTGACGTCTTCAACGCGACGTAACTCGTCATTGCACAGCGCATAGCAACGACGCAGGAGATGCCACACCGGAGCCAGAAGCAGCGCGAACCTGACCCCGGCAACAGGTAATTATAAAACTGGGGATGGGGGAGGCAATGGGGCAGCGGTGCTGATAGCCAGGGGGAGAGAAGTGGCGGCCACAGGGCTCTAGACCCTAGGAAAGGCAGGGGGAGAGAAGCGGGCAGCGACGGCCTCTCTCCCCCTGCCTTTCCTGGGGGCTTCTGCGGGGTCAGAAAAACCGGGGATGGGGGAGGCAATGGGGCAGCGGCGCCGGCAGTCTCTGGACCCCAGGATAGGCAGGGGCAGAGAATCGGGGAGAGAAGGCAAGTCTCTGGACCTGCAAAAGCTGCTGCAGTTCATTGATTTAAAGGAGTACTCCGATGCAAATCTTTTCTGGGGCAAAAGAAGCATCAAGCAAAGTTATATAACATTCTAATATACTTGCGCTTTCCATATGGCCCTTTTCCCGGTCTTCTCCTGCATTTTTCCGCCGACCGGAAGCTGGGTCCTTTACCTGCATTTGATGACGCTCGACCGCTTATTCCGAGCGCTCCGCCGGCAACATAGCCCGGTGACTCATACCTCCCATGAGGCATTGTGGGCTCTGCCGGCCTCCCAGCCCGGAGTCGGCTACTCCCCCCTCACTAATATATGCGCTGAGCTGAGCTGCCATAGGCTCAGCTCAGCAAACGCAGAGGGGCCGTGATTTATTATAATTTCTGGAGGGGGCCGAGCAGGGGAGATACAGGCAGGAGCTGTCCGGATGTTACGAGCGGGCATGCTGGGAGATGTAGTTTTTACAGCGCGGGCCAGGCACATAACGCGAAAACGGCTGGGCCCTTCTACGCGATTGAGGGCTCCATCAAAAGGTATTTTAATGGGCTACATTATGGCATAATTTTTTTTTCCGGGGGGGATGCATCGGAGTTTTCCTTTAAAGCGCCTGCTTTAAAGCATTGAACTGCAGCAGCTTATCGGCGTATAACACGCAGATAGACTTTAGGCTAAAAAATGGCTGATGAAACATATTTGGCGGTGGTATTCATGTTATGGCTGATGGGGCACAATATTAAGAGGTCGTATTAATGTTGTGTCTGATGAAGCACAATATTAGGTGTGGTATTAATGTTATGCAATGTACGATACTATAAGTGATCTGTTTTAGATCCCACACACAACTAATTCAAGATCCCTTACATGGAGGCGTCTCTATTCATTGATATAGCCCCTAGATATACAGTTGTGTTACTTTTATGAGTGTCTAATGTGAGAAATAGGGGGATTGCCTGTTGGAAACCGCTTTGTTTATACAGCTCTTCATTGATACGGCTATGTATGCTGCTTTTGTACTGTTTTTAAGGGTATAATAGAATAAAACGTGCATGTACCCCGTTTCACTACTCTGTGGAATGTGTGGCTTCTGTACAGAAAAAATGCGCTTCTGCTGGAAAACTCTGTTTATACCGCTTGATTTGGATATATTTCTTTTCCTTACATTTGGAACAATACCTGGTTGCAATGTATATTATTGGGGGTAATATTTTTCTGAAACTTTGTCATGTATACAGTGCCTAAAGCGCTTATAGAGCAGTGTAAAATAACTGTAACTGTAAGTTGTGAATTTTGAGAATATCATTGTTTACAAAGAAAGAAAACAAAACCCAGAATGCTCCAAAGGGAAATATAGTAACAGTTTGTAAGGTTGAAACAAGACAAGAGGCCGTCGAGTTCAACCGCAGAAACAATATTAGGCAATGGTATTAATATTATAGCTGCAGGGACACAATATTAGGAGATGGTAATTATGTTATGGCTGGTGAAACATATTAGGTGGTGGTATTAATGTTATGGCTAATGGGACACAATATTAGAGGGTGGTATTGCTGTTATGGATGTTGGTGCACAATATTTGGCTGTGGTATTCATGTTATGGCTGATGGGTTTATAAAGCTTTATTAATAGCACTAATCATATATTCAAGCACATTTCATAGAATAAAGCATTTCTACATTTATAGGGTTAAATACATTTTATATAGATATTGAAACATATCCCAAATAATTTTTTATAAAAGATAAGTGCCTGGTTACATGCATTTTAGATATTGAAACAGTCATTGAATAATATTCATAAGACGCGAGTACAATGTAGAGTAAATTTACATTAATATCATAAATTTATTTACATGTATAGAATAGCACATAACTAGTGGAGAATTTACATAGCATAGAAAGTTCATCTCCGAGGTTTAATAGCTTTGGAAATGCCGTTGCAGTTGTTATGATCTGTTGTGTTGACTTTTACTTACATGTCTGTCATGCACCGTATATAGACATGCAACTTACAGTTACCTCTATGTATGCAGCACATAGGCCAATGTTTCCAACCAGAGTGCCTCAAACTTTTGCAAAACTACAGCTCCCACTTTTACATATAAGATTTTCTTTAGACCAGGGCCCCTCATAACCTTTGGATTCTGGCCTCCTTGATGACAATTTTCTTACAATTTATTTCTTATAGAGGAAAAATATAAATGTAATATAATTAGTTAAAAAGAAAAAAAACATACTTTAAATCTCTATAACAATTACATTGATAGTCCTTTCCATTGTATTGTATATATTATTAAAGCCTTGTCCCCGACTCTCCAAGAGGATGTGATGCTATTATGAAGTAGCCACATCGGTCTGGACTAGCCCACAGATGTTCTCAGAATGTGTATTTTACTCATCACCATACCTCTTAGGCTAGGTTTCCACTTGTTTTTTTTTCTGGCAGTTTTTGGAATACTGCCACTGCAGTTTTTGAGCCAAAGTCAAAAGTGGATCCATAAGGGAGGAGAAGTGTAAGTCCTTCTTTTATATGTCCTATTCCTTTTGAAGGAGGAGAGGGGAAAAAAACTGAGATTGCGCTATATAGTACAGTTAATCCCAGTTTTTGAGATTGGACAGTTGTCCCAAAATTGGAAAATTGCTCACCTATGGGTTTTGTGCAGGCAGGCACAACACTGGCGATCGCATGTAACAGGTTGCAGTATTGGGAGGCTGCCGGCTGTCGGTCCCGCTGTGCCCAGCGGTGAAGATACAGGAGGAAACAGCTGGTTCTGGGATAACCTGGCGAGGCTACCGTAGTATTCTGGCAGAAAAATCTGATTTGGGCTAGAAGGCGCACACCCGAGAGTAGTGACCAATAGCAGACTTTATTAAGTTATAGAACTTACAGGACCTGAAGAAGAAGGAGGAACCTTTGAAATGCGTTGTCCCATTAGCACTGCAAGTTGTATAACTTAATAAAGTCTGCTATTGGTCACTACTCTCGGGTGTGCGCCTTCTAGCCCAAATCGGATTTTTCTGCCGGAATACTGCGGTAGCCTCGCCGGGTTATCCCAGAACCAGCTGTTTCCTCCTATTCCTTTTGAATACAATTCTGGCTTTGGCTCAAAAAGTGGAAACTTAGCCTTATAGTTACAAAGACAATTTACTTTATCAATATTTTAAATTAGTTATTTTTTTTTTTCAGTTGTACTTTTTTTTTTTTTGCGCTATCATCCTTTTTGATAGTGTTGCCCTTATCTAGAGCAGTGTGATGAAATTTTCATTACACCATCAACCATATTAAAGCCAATTTACATAAAACATTTTATTCTTTATTCCACATATGTCCTCCCTCCTCCTTCTACCCTCGACCTATTATCTTTTAAACTTCTATCTTATGCCTGTATCCATTGATTCGGAGCCTACAGTCTCTGCATATTTTCAATACATGCCACAACAACATTTTATACTACTTAATCAAATCACATGCCACACTGTCAAAAAAACAAGTTTAGCCTACAAAATGGCTGCATGTATTACTTGGCCATTTTAAAGATATGTAGGATCTGTGCTATAGACCTGAATTACATATTTAAATTGGCACTTTAAATATTTTGCAGAAACATATCAAAAATTTTGATCAGAGTCTGAATGTTCAGATCCCAACCAATTACTAGAACAAACTGGGAGAAGTGCGCACTTCTCCCACATGACACTAATAATGGAAATCAAGGGACCATCTCGCATATATTGTTCTTGTTCTGATCAGTTGGTCCCTGGATAGCTACCTGCTGCACCCATGTGTCCTGTGTGTCTCCTAGTAGCAGCAGTTTGCTTCTACGAGCAGACATACAGGGATCTACAAGTTTGCAGTAAATTGTGCGCACATGCACAGTTTACTTACAGAGATCATTGTCGCTCCCCCCTGCTCCCTGAGCTAGGCGGAGAATGGCTGCGATGTGTGAGAGTAAACTGTGCATGCGCACGCAGTTTACTACAGACTCGCAAATCTCCATGTGTCTGCTCATAGCAGTGGATTGCTGCTATGTGCAGACACACAGGAAACACAGATGCAGCAGGTAGCTCACTCTAGTGACGGCCATCAATGCAGTGTGCAATACACTGCAGATGCGCTACATGTTACCCTACCTAAATCAGTAATTTTTTCAACTAAACGGGACAGCACAAAGTATTCCAAAGAAGGACAAGTACAGAACAAATCCAGTAAAATAAGAGTTCCTTTTTCTGTAACACCCATTTGAGTAAGACTATGTTCTAATATAATGTATTAACTTTCCTTTCAGGTCATATGGTAGAACGCATTGTAATCTACTGCAATAATAGTCAGGACTGCCAAGAATGGCTTGAACATCTGTGCAGGCTAACCAAGTCTCCTGGTTCACACACCTCTTTGTGTAAGACGCCATCTTGGCCGGGTCACTCAGTAAGTAGTATTGATCTAACTAATAAGTGGTTAGTAAAAAAAAAAAAAAGCATGTTCTAGTTCGCATCTCACCTGTTCAGTACTTGTATAACCAATTGCTATATTAGCACTATTGTTGACTGAGATACTTTAACATTAGGAACTTACCTATGGCTAGAAAGTTTTAAAGTGAATCTGTCTGGAGGTAAAACACATGATACCTGTCTCTTAGCAGATGCCCCCCATTCTATTCAGTTCTTTTCACAGTATAAAATACAATGTGCAAAGTGCAATACATGGCAGAAATTCTAAGGGTAGTCTTGGATTTCTGTCACAGATTTTACTTGCCATAGTGGGTAAAAATTAGCTCCATTATATGGACAATTAGCAGTCGTAAGAAATCAACCTAGCAGTTGTAAGAAATCAGTGGATGGATTTCTTGCAACAGTTTGTCAGGGTCACAGCCATTCACTTGCATTAGCTCTGTGATGTGATCTTTGTGTTTGAAACCCATTTCTCTCACAGATGCCCCCGTTTCCCATTGATTCCTCCTATGTACCCTTCACACATTCTACCCCCATATGCCAGACCTCCTTTTCCTCCAGTTTTACACCGCCTCCATGCCCCCCATCTTACACAGACATTCTTAAAAACAACATAAACATCTCTTCCCTTTGTAAGATAACATGAAAGCACAGGCACATCGGGGGAGATTTATCAAAACCTGTCCAGAGGAAAAGTTGCCCAGTTGCCCATAGCAACCAATCAGATCACTTCTTTCATTTTTAGCAAGGCCTCTGCAAGATGAAAGAAGTGATCTGATTGGTTGCTATGGGCAACTGGGCAACTTTTCCTTTTCACAGGTTTTGATAAATCTCCCCCATCATGCTTAACAGAAAATCTGCCATAGACTTCATATACTGCCATATATGATCACTGAGAGTATGCTCCAAGATGTATTATCTTTTGTGAGTAGTGGGGTCTGATGGCCAGGAAGCCACTGATCCTAAATGTGAAGGGGTTGTAATGTTTTTCCTTGCACAGAGGTGTTTCCGGCTGTTCAGGGAACTACAGCAGAGACCCAAAAATCCTGCGATCAGCTGAACATCTGGAGCAAAAAGAAATGATCACAACTTGACAACTCCTTCTAATACTATTTTACAAACTAAGGGCACCCACAGCATATATCATCCCCGTCCATTAGATTCGTTTTTTTGAAAAATGGACCAAGAAATGTTATGTTGATTTTGCTTCTTGTATCTAATGTGCCAGTTTACAGAGCGAAAGAACCCCCCTTCTTCTCATCACACCATGTCGGTAATTCCTCGTGGTCCCCTGGAGCCTCCCAAAATCTATAAAACCTGGACTCTAAGTTGTCTCCGGCCAGCTCCTCCCCTCAGACCCTCTGCTGCACTTGGCTATAAAGAGGTATGAACGTTTACAGCTGCTGATATAGATTATTTCACACTTTTATAGATACACTTGGTAATATTTAGTCAAATGTAGATTGCAACTTCAGTTTTGCTACTTTGTGTTGTGGTTACAGCTTGAATAGGTTGCAAAACAACCGTAATCACACCCTGACCAAAATTACCAGATTACTTTGTGAAACATGGGACATGTGACTTACTAAAATGGGTAATGCCCAGAATTATTTCGTTATTTCTCCACCTTCAGGGGTGACTGTTCAGTAAATACCTAAAGGTCCTAAAAAGCTGAATACTTTATATGAAACATTCTTTGAAAAGGTATTCCAGTCCTTAAAAACCTATGCCCTATCCACAATCCACAGAGGTCAGACTCCCTGTGATCTTGAGAACCGGGCACCAGCTCTCCTGACTGAATGGAGCAGTGAGTCAGCGTGCACTCCATTCATTGTCTATGAAAGTGCCAGGGTTATCCCTGTACAGGGCTGGAACACCCCTTTAACATAATGCTGTTACTCTGAGAGAGTTTTAATAATAACCCTTGGGGCTGAAAATGCAACCTTAAGCACACATGCCGTAAGTGTAAGGTGCTGCAGCATGCTACTTTGCACACAGGGCTATGAGCTGTGCTTGCTTCATAGCAAAAGATTATCGGTAACTCACCACTAATGGAGGACATCAGCGCCCACACTGATCTCAGCCACAAATTATTTAGATGCTGTAAGCAATGCAGATCATGACATATATAAGAAAATGGAGGTGCCGGTGGGTTCAGGGGGGTGGGGCTCATAGGACCCAAAGCTAGATCGCAGATGTCCAATGAGTTCAAATAGTGTCCGGAGGTGCCAGAAAAACATGTAAAGACAAAAATGAAATAAAAAGCAATCAAAAAGTCAAAAATCTGAACAAAAATGATTTTAATAAAAACTACAGATCAGGGTGCAAAAAAAATAAAAATTGTCTGTGTCCTCAAGGGGTTAATTTCAGAGTTTGTGGGGAGCAAATGGAAGGTATTCTGGGAGCATTATATATTATAGAATTGCTAATTCTGGGTTACAAGCAGTATGATAGCCAGATGCGTAGCTTGTAGCTTCTGGGCCCTGATGCAATTCTAAAACAGGGCTCCATATGCCAATTATAATACTGGTCTCTTATGGGGCAGATGTGCTTTGGGGCCCCCTTAGGCACCAGGGCCCCGGTGTGACTGCTACCTCTGCCACCTATATAGCTACCCCCGTGTTAATAGATATACAAGGTGGTAATAATTGCATAAAGGTTTTGCTTATGTTTTATTAGTATTTGTATGGTAATTGGAGAATCATATTGGGGGACATTTATCAAAACCTGTCCAGAGGAAAAGTTGCTGAGTTGCCCATAGCAACCAATCAGTTCTCTACTTTCATTTTTCAGAGGCCTTTTCAAAAATGAAAGAAGCAATCTGATTGGTTGCTGTGGGCAATTTAGCAACTCATCCTCTGGACAGGTTTTGATAAATCTCCCCCATTGTTACTGTGCAGCTAGAAAACAGGAAGCGTTTTGAAGGTCACCCAAGCATTTCGTTTTGCTTAGACCATATTTTATCATCTAGAAGCTGACAACGTCTCACATGTGATTTTATGGAAAGTGTCAGACTTCCTGTCTGTAATGACAAACGTGAAGCCATAAAGTAAGTATGTGGGAGGCCTGGATCCTCCCGAGGGTCTCTCTTCACATGTGGTGAACTTTTCAGTTTACATTCAGTGAGAGGTCTGAGGCCTAACACATTTTAGATGATAAAATGCCTAAGCCCTTTCTTAGTCAGCACTTATGGTATATTAGTGGCTTTTACTTTAATGTAGACTGGAAAATGTGTTGTGACATACTGGTATACTAAAGAAATTACCTCATGTAGAAAGTTGGTACTTTGTGTCAGCCATGTATCAATAGTGTCCCAATAACTAGAGATGAGCGAATCGCATCTGACAAAAGTCTTAATCGTTCCGAATTTCATGAAAAATTGGATTCGGACTAAATACGAACTTCGACTCGATTCTAAATAAAAAATTTCTTCATTAGCGACACCCCTACGATCGTCCTGTATAATGTATAGATATGAGCGGCTTTCTCCTGCGCTCGCATCTCTGCAATAGATAGGATGATCACATCTGGTGTCAGGAGTGGTACCTGCTGTGATCTGTCCTCAACTGCAGGTACTACAGCTCCCAGCATGGAGCACACTCTACTCCATGCTAGGAGCTGTAGTACCTGCATTAATAGACAGATCGCAGCGGGTGTTACTTCTGACAGCCGATGTGGTCGTCCTGTATAATGTATAGATGTGGGCGGGTGGCCACTCTTCTCTGGTCCCACTGTATTATGAGTATATGCCGTATATATACCTATTATTCATATTTTCTGCAGAGAGCTGTGAGTGGTTGGAACCATCTGGCTAATCACAGCTCTCTGTGGGAAATATGAATATGTGTGTGTGTATATATATATATATATATATATATATATATATATATATATATATGGCAGTGCAGGGAACCATATATACATTATATAGGACGATTGCAACGTGTCAGAAGTGACACAGGCGATCTGTCAATTAGTACAGGTACTACTACTCCCATCATGGAACAATATGTTCAATGCTGGGAGTAGTAGTACTACCTATAAAAAATAAAAATAAAAAAGTGAAAAACACACACACTACATTTTTATTATTGTCTGCTACATTTTTAGTGCCCTACCTGCCCACATAAATGGATACCTGTTTAAAAATTCATTAAAATTGTTTTTTCCATCACTTCTGTATCTTTTTTAATATTTTTTTTAATGGTACCCTACAAAATTTTATTAAAAAAAGGTATGTCCATCACGTTTTTGGATCGCTAAAGTTCATATTTTCTGTTCTTACCACCTAAACCAGGGGTCGGCAACCCGCGGCTCCGGAGCCGCATGTGGCTCTTTTACATCTTTGCCGCGGCTCCGGTGTCAGGTGAAAAAGGGAGGGGCACGTTTTCCGAAGCTACAGCGGGGAGGATCGAGGGCAGAACCATGAGTTTGATTTTTTTGACCGCACGTCTGCAGATAATGAAGCCACGCCCCCTCACGGAGGATGAAGAGCGCGAGAGCGCAGCTCTGCATAATACAAGGAGACAGTGAGAGAGTGAGGACGGACACAGCTCCTCCCGCCTCCTTCTCTGTACAGACAGGACCTCATTTTTCACTGGGAGGTTTCATGTTTTCACGGGGGGAAAAGCTCCTCCCCTCCCCCAGCTCTGTACAGACAGGACCTAATTTTTCACGGGGAGGTTTCATGTCTGCACAGGGGAAACACAGAGCGGTTGAGGGGAGAGGAGACATACTGCATTGCAGGGGCTGGGGAAGATTTCTATGTGTGAGGAGACATATTACACAGGCTGGGGATGTAAAGACTGCAGGGGAATAAATATCATACTGGGAATGATGGGGGGATGGGGACTGCTGAATGACACATGCTGGGAGTTGTAGTCCCACTTATGTGTGTGTATGCCAGTGTTTCCCAACCAGGGAATGCTGGTAGTAGTAGTTTTGCAACATCTGGAGGCACCCTGGTTGGGAAACACTGGTGTATGAACTGCAACTCCCAGGAGATTACTGATATAATAGAGGTGTTGGTGAACTACAACTCCCAGGAGACTACTCAGATACAATAGAGGTTTTGGTGAACTACAACTCCCAGGAGACTACTCAGATACAATAGAGGTGTTTGTGAACTACAACCCCCAGGAGACTACTCAGATACAATAGAGGTGTTGGTGAACTACAACTCCCAGGAGACTACTAAGATACAATAGAGGTGTTGGTGAACTACAACTCCCAGGAGACTACTGAGATACAATAGAGGTGTTGGTGAACTACAACTCCCAGGAGACTACAGAGATACAATAGAGGTGTTGGTGAACTACAACTCCCAGGAGACTACAGAGATACAATAGAGGTGTTGGTGAACTACAACTCCCAGGAGACTACTGAGATACAATAGAGGTGTTGGTGAACTACAACTCCCAGGAGACTACTGCGATACAATAGAGGTGTTGGTGAACTACAACTCCCAGGAGACTACGGAGATACAATAGAGGTGTTGGTGAACTACAACTCCCAGGAGACTACTGAGATACAATAGAGGTGTTGGTGAACTACAACTCCCAGGAGACTACTGAGATACAATAGAGGTGTTGGTGAACTACTACTCCCAGGAGAATACTAAGATACAATAGAGGTGTTGGTGAACTACAACTCCCAGGAGACTACAGAGATACAATAGAGGTGTTGGTGAACTTCAACTCCCAGGAGACTACTGAGATACAATAGAGGTGTTGGTGAACTACAACTCCCAGGAGAATACTAAGATACAATAGAGGTGTTGGTGAACTACAACTCCCAGGAGACTACTGAGATACAATAGAGGTGTTGGTGAACTACAACTCCCAGGAGAATACTAAGATACAATAGAGGTGTTGGTAAACTACAACTCCCAGGAGAGTACTAAGATACAATAGAGGTGTTGGTGAACTACAACTCCCAGGAGACTACTAAGATACAATAGAGGTGTTGGTGAACTACAACTCCCAGTAGACTATAGAGGCTGCATGCTGGTGTTATACCACAGACTGAAGACTCCTGAATGACACATGCTGGGAGTTGTAGTCCCTTTTGTGTGTGTATGCCAGTGTATCCCAACCAGGGCATCAGAGGGGAGGGGGGTTTTGCGGCTCCCAGTTTTTTTTTTTTCTTCGGAAACGGGTCCAAGTGGCTCTTTTTGTCTTAAAGGTTGCAGACCCCTGTCCTAAACGGACCATTCTAATAAAGGATACAAGCTGATGCAAAAGGGATGCCATTTAGTGGCATCCATTTGCATCAGTTTTTCATCCGTTGGTATTAGCTGTCGGCAGACTCCTGCAGCCGGGACTACTACTACTACCATCATGGAACGTACTTCTTTCCAAGATGGGAGTAGTAGTTCCCTGGCTGCCGGAGTCTGCCGACAGCTGGGGAGGCTACATTAGTGTTTGTACTACTACCTTCATCATGGAACAGACTCTGTTCCATGATGGGGGTTGTAGTAAAGGGGCTGAGGGATTGATCGCACTGGGTCTCACTTCTGAGACCCGATGCAATCAGAAGTTATTAAACGGGAGCGGGCGGCATGCTCCAGTCCCCTGCGATATACAATGTATTTTTACTTTCTTTTTTTTTTCAAAGTATGTCTTTATTAACTTTTCATAGAAACATACGGGGTGGGCCATTTATATGGATACACCTTAATAAAATGGGAATGGTTGGTGATATTAACTTCCTGTTTGTGGCACATTAGTATATGTGAGGGGGGAAACTTTTTAAGATGGGTGGTGGCCATTTTGAAGTCAGCCATTTTGAATCCAACTTTAGTTTTTTCAATAGGAAGAGGGTCCTCGAGGCCCCTTTAAGAGACATTGATGATTGGTACGGGTGGATACGAAGGAGAAGCAAGGGGGGTATTTTTACTTTCATTTTTAAATTCCCCGCTGGGAGCCCTGAATGGCCAGTACGGAGTACGCTGCTCAGCGTTTGGAACAAACTGTTTTGAACGCTGGAGCCATCAGTGGGAGCTCGTGACATCATAGCCACGCCTCCTCATGATGTCATGCCCCACCCCCTCAATGCAAGTCTATTGGGAGGGGCGGGGTGTGACATCATGAGAGGGCTGGGCTATGACGTCACGAGCTCCCAGCTCCAGCGTTCAGCACGCTGAGCAAAGGAGTACCCCTTTAAGTATATTCATTGTATTCCCCCCATGTGTATATGTATGATTTCCTCCCTGCATGCTGCCCAGTCATCTTCTAGCGCTGTCACAGAGGACAGCATGGACATGCCATTCTATTCCCTGATGCTCAAAAATGTAGTGTGTGTGTGTGTGTTTTTCACTTTTTTTTTTTAACACTCTTTAGGTAGTACTACTACACCCAGCATGGGACACACTGTTCCATGATGGGAGTAGTAGTACCTGTACTAATTGACAGATCACCCGTGTCACTTCTGCGGCGTACCGCTCTTCTATGGTCCCCTGCACTGCCGTATATATACACCTATTTATATTTCCCGCAGAGAGCTGTGATTGGTCAGATGATTCCAGCCAATCACAACTCTCTGTGAGAAATATGAATAGGTGTATATATACGTCAGTGTAGGGTACCATGGAAGAGCATCCAGCAGCATCTGTACATTATACAGGAGGATCACAGCGGGTGTCAGGAGGGACACTCGCTGCGGTCTGTCTATTTATGCAGGTACTACAGCTCTCAGCATGGAGCAGAGTGTGCTCCATGTTGGGAGCAGTAGTACCTGCAGTTAATGACAGATCACAGCAGGTACCACTCTTGACACCCGCTGCGACCATTCTTCATCCCTGAGATGTGGAGCGGCTTTCTCCTGCACTCGCATTTCTGCTCTGTACTCCGGCCACTCATTCATTCATATTTTCTACTGAGAGCTGTGATTGACTGCCACCATCCTGCCAATCTCCACTCTGGGCGGAACATATGACTGAGTAATGGGAATTTCTATTCACAACATTGGCTGGCCCGGAGTATAGTGCAGAGATTCTATCGCTGTATAGAGCCACTCCGCAGCTCTGCTATAGAATGGACGATCGCATCGTGTGTCGGGAGTGAGTTAGTACAGGAACTACTACTCCCATCATGCAACAGTGTTTTCCATGCTGGGAGTAGTAGTACTACCTAAAAAATATTTTAAAAAGTGCAGGGACCAGAAAATTCAGTGCTCAATATTAAAAATGAATGCGGAGTGCATTACATTTTTTTTTTTTTTGTTTTCTTTCTAAATCATAATTTTTTTTTATTTTCACTTTACTTTTTTAGCCCCATTTTTAATATTGTTCATGTTTATGTTAATTTTTAAACAGGGATCAATTTATGTGGGCGGGCAGGGACCTAAAAATTTAGCCGACAATAATAAAAATGTAGAAAGGGGCCATTTAAATGTAAAAATAATATATTTTTCATAATACATTTTGTACATTTTTTTATAAGTAATGTATTTTAATATTGTATTTAATAAAGTGTGTGTGTTTCACTTTTTTTTTCTCAATTTTTTTTACATTTTCTAGGTAGTACTACTACTCCCAGCATGGGAGTGTTCCATTATGGGAGCTGTTGTACCTGTACTAATAGACAGATCACAGCAGGTATCACTCCTGACACCGATGCAATTGTCCTATCTATTGCAGAAATGGAGCGTCTTTCTCCTGCGCACGCATCTCTGCACTATACTCCAGCCGGCCAGTGATGTGAATAGAATTCACATCACTTATTCATATTTCCTGCAGAGAGCTATGATTGGCCAGATGGTTCCAGCCACTCACAGCTCTCTGCGGGAAATATGAATGATAGGTATATATACTACAGTGGGACCAGAGAAGAGCGGGCAGGCCGGCCGCATCTATACATTATACAGGACGATCGCAGCGGGTGTCAGAAGTGACACTTGCTGCAATCTGTCTATTAATGCAGGTACTACAGCTCCCAGCATGGAGCAGAGTGTGCTCCATGTTAGGAGCAGTAGTACCTGCAGTTAAGAACAGATCACAGCAGGTATCACTCCTGACACCCAATGCAATCATCCTGTGAATAGATGCGAGAAAGCCGCCCACATCTATACATTATACAGGACGATCGCAACAGGTTTCAGGAGTGCCACCCGGGGCGATCTATCTATTAGCACAGGTACTACTATTCCCATCATGGAATAGTACTACCTAAAACATTTTAAAAAATAGAGAAAAAAAAGTGAAACACACACACTTTATTAAACACATTATTAAAATACATTACTAATAAAAAGTCACAGAGAATTTATTTGGATCGAATCATTTTATTTATTTTTTTAATTAGGCGAATCAGCCGAATCAAATTTAAAAAAAATTTGCTCGTCTCTACCAAAAACAGAGCCAGTCTCAGAGCTCACAAAATGACAGCCAATATGATACCGCCCAAGTGCCTATAAGGCTATGTTCATGTGACAGAATTTACATGTGGAATGCCGCACTGGAATTCCACAGGGCGATTCCACAGTAGCGGAGTCTCATTGTTTTCAATAGGATTCTGCTGCGCTGTTCACATAGCAGAATTTCTGCGCTGGAAACATCTGGCGCAGAAATTCAATTCCGGTGTCTGCAGACATATTCTTTCTTTCTGCTGACCCTGTGCGGAATGCAGTGCCGTCTATGAAACAGCGCATTGCCAGCGCTCCGCGTTCAGGGGCAATGACTGCACAGAGATTTTCCGTGTGGACATTGCCGTGTGAACATAGCCAAAAGCGAAGTTTCCACTTTTTTTTTAACCTGAAAACAATTCCCTTAAAAAAAACGGTCCTGTCATTTTTGCACTCCCAAGATGCAATTGTTGTGGTGTTTTTTCAAAAATAGTAGGTTTCAGTCTTGGCGTTTTTTATCTGTTTCAGTTTTACGCCTGATTTTTTATCATGGCAAGTCGTGTGATTCTTTCATCATGGTTTTAGGATTTCTTTTGAAGAACTGGGGAGATAAAATGCCCTAAAAAAAACGACAATTGTAATGGAATTTTTTTATGACGTTGTTTTCCTCCAATAGAGTTCTATGGAAGAGAAACGCCAAGATTTTGTCCCCCAAACAAATGGTCATACTCTCAACATTCCCCAAAACCCCAGAAAAATGCTAAAGATAAGTGAAAAAACGCCAAAGAAATAAAACAAAAGCCAATTGGGTTTGAAGTTTCATAAATCCCTATTAATTTACAGCTAACATCTGGCTTCATTGTTTTTTCACCATTTGTGGCGTTTTTTGGTCCTTTTTGCAAAAAATTTTTTTATTAAATAATCCAGACTTGGTCACAATCCCAGTGCTTTCCTAGCAGTGACAGACCTAGTAGTCATATCAGTTTTTATAACAGTGATGGACACAATACCTCCTTAAAGGCTATGGGCAAAATGCAGCAACTTTATAAATAGTCTTCATTAAAGAGTACCTGCCACCATCTCCTTTGCTTTATATTATGCCGCTGGTATGTTACCCTCTTCGTTACTTGCTAAAGCTTTCTTTTTCATTTTTGCCCAGTATTTCCTTCATAATCCTCTTTCCAAACCTTGCTCACTGCAGGCAGTGTTCAGTGTAGCTGAGGTGTGCCATGCAGCATGCACAGCGCTAGCTACCGTCTGATTGACAGGCGGGGAGCTGCGCTGTGCTCATCAGTGTCACAACTCTATAAGAGACTTGCGGAAAGTCAAAATATATATATATATATATATATATATATATATGTATATATATACTATATATATATAAAAGTCAAAGTACCGTATATACTCGAGTATAAGCCGAGTTTTTCAGCACGATTTTTCGTGCTGAAAACACCCCCCTCGGCTTATACTCGAGTGAACTCTCCACCCGCAGTGGTCTTCAACCTGCGGACCTCCAGAGGTTTCAAAACTACAACTCCCAGCAAGCCCAGGCAGCCATCGGCTGTCCGGGCTTGCTGGGAGTTGTAGTTTTGAAACCTCCGGAGGTCCGCAGGTTGAAGACCATTGCGGCCTTCGACATCATCCAGCCCCCTCTCACCCCCTTTAGTTCTGTACAGTACTCGCCTCCGCTCGGCACTGGTCCGGTGCTGCAGGACTGTCCGGAGAGGAGGTCGTCCGGTGGGATAGTGGTTCCGGGCTGCTATCTTCACCGGGGAGGCCTCTTCTAAGCGCTTCGGGCCCGGCCCCAGAATAGTCACGTTGCCTTGACAACGACGCAGAGGTACGTTCATTGCCAACGTACTTCTGCGTCATTGTCAAGGAAACGCCTCTATTCTGGGCCCGAAGCGCGGAGAAGAGGCGCCCCCAGTGAAGATAGCAGCCCGGAACCACTATCCCACCGGACGACCTCCTCACCGGACAGCCCTGCAGCACCGGACCAGCGCCGAGCGGAGGCGAGTACTGTACAGAACTAAAGGGGGCGAGAGGGGGCTGGATGATGTCGAAGGCCGCAGTGGTCTTCAACCTGCGGACCTCCGGAGGTTTCAAAACTACAACTCCCAGCAAGCCCGGACAGCCGATGGCTGCCCGGGCTTGCTGGGAGTTGTAGTTTTGAAACCTCTGGAGGTCCGCAGGTTGTAGACCACTGAGGGCGGATGTTGACAAGAGGATGATGAAGGGGGGGTGTGGGATGATTACAAGGGGATGATGAAGGGAGGTGGGGATGATGACAGGTGATGCTGATGAGGGTCTGGATGATGACAGGCGGTGATGATGATGAGGATGTTAATGACGGGTCTGGATGATGACAGGGGGGGATGATGTATTTCCCACCCTAGGCTTATACTCGAGTCAATAACTTTTCCTGGGATTTTGGGTTGAAATTAGGGGTCTCGGCTTATACTCGGGTCGGCTTATACTCGAGTATATACGGTGAATGTATAAATATAAATTTTTTTATGACAAGGTATTAGAAAGTTGTTTCTAATACATTAAATAACATACAAAAAGTTTTTGTGATGACAGGTACTCTTTAAAAATATCCTACCATTTAGCTGATAAATATGTCAGACGGACCTTTTGCTCTCATGGTTGTAGAGATCAGCAGCAGGGAGGGTGAGTGAGTTTCACAGCAACTAAAAGAATTGAAACTGGGTAGAGAAACTTTGGAGGACAGCTCATATGGCATTGACATATGAAGGAAAACACACAATTAGACTGTTCAGATGGGTGAATGTCCACATGGAAAATTTCTGTGCGGACATTCCCCTGAGAGTGGAGCGCCAGCAGAACATGTCGGCACTAGGACCACTTGGAAATTTGCCGTCTCATGTGCTGTGCATTTCTGTTTGGACTCCGCAGAAAGAATAGACATATCTATTCTTTCTGCGGACTCCGGAATCAGGATTTCCGTGGCAGAAACATCTACCGTGGAAATTCTGCCGTGTGCTCAGAAATTCCAGCATGTGAACGTACCTTTACAAAGCGAGAGAGAATGTAGAGCTCAGACAACAAACTGTATGGGCTGTAGAATAGAAAGTATGCAACATTTTTAATAAAGAAATATCAAGAAAGTTTTTTTTAATTTTCTCCTACAAATATTTTTTTTGGCCTTTGTAATACAGTGATCCCTCAACTTACAATGGCCTCAACATACAATAGTTTCAACATACAATGGTCTTTTCTGGACCATTGTAACTTGAAACCAGACTCAACATACAATGCTATGGAATCTGCAAAATGTGTCAATGACTGGAAGAACCGACCAATCAGAATGGATATTTCACTGGTAAAACCCCTGTATTACTGAAGTGTATGCACTGACTGGTGTCTGGTAGCGCCCCCTACAGTACAGGGAGGTATTACATGTTCTGTACTCTTTACCTGTGCCAGGGTTAGCTTCTCCTTTGGGCATCAGGTGAGGGCAGCTCCATTTTCCTTTTTTTAGGACACTGCGTGTTGTGTACAGGACCCTGAAGAAGCTCCTGTCCTCTACATAGACCAGTGTTTCCCAAAGAGGGTGCCTCCAGCTGTTGCAAAACTACAACTCCCAGCATGCCCGGACAGCCGAAGGCTGTCCGGGCTTGCTGGGAGTTGTAGTTTTGCAACAGCTGGAGGCACTCAGGTTGAGAAACACTGAAATAGACAGTGATTTACAGCTCCCACCAGATCTTTCTTACTTTTATATGTAAGGATTTGCTTTATTTCTATTAGTTATCTATTTATTTTTCTTTAATCCTCACTTTTTCCCATTTTTGGATGACATTTTGGTGGCTTCAGAACCAATTACCAGGTTTCCATAGAGTTCTGGTCTCAACATACACTGGTTTCAACATACAATGGTCGTCCTGGAACCAATTAATATTGTAACTTGAGGGACTACTGTACATTATATGATAAAATTGACAGTGATAAGTAAGGCTGCATTGACATCACAATTTTTACACCCATCAAGTTCAGATGATTCTATTCTTGAAAATCATATAGAATTCTATATCTAGATGTATCCATTGACGTCTATTGACAAACCCTATCCAACACATTCACCAATGATGTAAAGAAGGGAGCTGGTATTACTGCTTATTAGAATTATGACTTGCAGTATATCATATTATACTTTTTGACACCAAACACAACTAGTTTTTTTCTTTGAAAGAGTTCATAATATGATCAGTGGGGTCTTGCCCCCAGTATTCTGATTTAGGGCTACAACACTATCACTGCAGTACCTGCCATGTACTGCAGCTCAACCACGCTCAGTTTAATTTACTGAGATTGAAATGCTGTTGGGTGGGAACCACCAGTAATACATTGATATCCGCAGAATAGCCCATTAGTGGATATCCTCTTTATGTCCTTTTATCAGCAAAAAAAGTTGTGTCTGTAAGCAGAACGGCATCTACAAGGTAAAAAATAGAGGTATTGCTTTGCTTTGTGTAGCTGGTGAATTAGTGAGGTTTTTCTGGTCAAATAGCTCCATCCACCTCTTCTATAGTAGCAATAGGAGGAAGTATCTTAGTATCTTAATGGCCTTTGTGAACATTTATCCTAAAATAGCTCAACAGGGGCTCTGTAACTTCTTCCCTTACAGGTCAAAGTAAATTGCGCGTCTTGCACAGATAGCTCCATATTTCTAATGAGTAGAAGAACCTGCTAAGTATCTCAAAGGGTTATTCACATTTTGTAAATTGATTTGGGCCAGATGCAGTTCCCTGAGCAGTTAAGTAGACAAGGTCACCACTGTGCACGGAAAATCATTAAAAAGGCCACAGCGCTACACCAGTGATTTGTCCCTTTCATTCTTGGGAATGGTGGGGGTCCCAGAGGTTAACACTGATCAGTTTGATGGACTATCCTAGCAATATGTCATCATTTTTAAAGATCATTTGTTTGCATAATGGTACTGTTACATATCTGTTAAAGGGAACCTGTTACCAGTTTTATGCTGCCTAAACTGCAGGCAGGATAAAACTTGTGCAGAGAGTGGACACTATGGTTTACTTTGAAACGTTTGGGCATTTCAGAGAGTTTAAAAATGCCACCAGGACCTGGGTAACTAGTCTCGACAGTAGTGTCCCACCACGCCGACACTGCGGCTGTTCTCTGCTCCACCAGTACTTAGTGATTCAGATAGGGAGAAATGCATCACTTAGCGCTGGTAGGACAGAGCACAGCCACAGGGATCCACTCTAATGACTAGTTACCCAGGTCCCCGTGCCATTTTTAAACTATGGTTTCTCTGAAATGCCTGAGTGTTTCAGAGTAAATCATAGTGTGCGGGAATCACGATCCCTACACCAGTTCTATGCTGCCCGCAGTTTGGGCAGCATAAAACTGGTGTAGGTTTCCGTTAATTCTCTTAAAGGAGAAGTGTCGTGGGGGTCCGACGCGGTGGCCGCCACACACCCTCCGTATAGCTCTATGGGAGAGCCGTTCGGCTATCTTCAGCTCTCCCATAGAGCTATACACGATCCCTTTACCACGATCCCTTCCTGCGAATAGGGGATACGTTTTTTTCCATGACACTTCTCCTTTAAGTCATGACAGATTGCTCAAATGCATGTGCAAGTCTAGTGACTTCAAATTTAAAATAGTACATATAATTCATCAAAGCTTGTACCAAGCCCACCCAGTCTCTTTTTGTCTTTGACTTTAACTAAATGAATGGTAAACTGTACCTGAAGTTACTTCTCATAGTGTCGCACTCACAATTTCACACAATATATTCTTTGGAAGAATGAGAAAAACCGTTAAACAATGTCTAGCTGAGTCGCCTTTATCTTCACACCACAGAACACACAGGAAAGCTGTTTCTTCATATCACTGCATACTTTTCTTGGAATAGGTGGTTAAGTAATTACTGTCATTTTCATCTGCACTCTTCTTACATTATATTCTTTTCTCTTTCTACATATTTATTTTAGAGGATGTCTTATATCCTAAAGGTAAGGGTAGAGCCAAACTATTACGCTGCAATCAAAAAGCTTCTCCTCCTCGCTTATTTCCTGCTTCTGTCTGTCTTAATATTAGCCAGTCCCAGTGTGATCCATGCAAAATAAGGCAAAATATGATGGATTCAAATCATCATAAAAAATTAGTTAAGCCAAAAATTAATTACGCCACTACTTTAAAACTAATCTCCTATCTGCAGGAGGTCCCAAAGGACGGACCCCCGCAATCTCCAGAATGGAGAACTGTGCATGGTGCGATGTGTCGGCACACATTCCATGCATTCTCAATGGGAGCTCTGAAGATACTGCACTGGGGCACCTCCAGCGCATTCATAGACATTGCATGGAGCGCCATTCCATGCACATGATTTGATTGTGAGGGATCAGACCTCTGGGACCTCCTGCAGATAGGGGATATGGGATAAGTTTTAAGTAGGGGAGTACCACTGTAAGTCAGAATGTAATCCAGATGTATGTCCCTGAGTCCTCTTCTAGTAAGAAATCTTAAATTTTTTATTTGCTCATCTCTGAGTTATCATTGTGTTTTACATGGGTAACAGATGCAGGATGACCACTAATGGGAGGCATTACAATGCCCACAGGGGTTTGCATTCCATAGATCTTGGGTTACAAATACTGTAAATATGTGTTAAGAATACCTTTTGCAAAGTTTTTCCTGCTACTCCTGTGACATCCGTACGCCCCAATATAGAAAGCAGTTTACTTCATAAAATATGGAAAAGTGTAAGGCCAACTTTAAAGTTTTCACACAAGAGGTTGACTCAGGGACTTATATTTATAGGTAATTTATTGAGCGTCTTCAAGGGTCTATTCACACGTACAGTATCCTGAGCATATTTTATGTGCAGGATTTGAAGCTGCAGATTTAAAGCTTTGTTCAGTTAATTAGTTAGCATTGAACTCTGCAGCATAAAACCTGCAGCTTTAAATCCTGTGCATGAAATATGCGCAAGATACTGTACATGCTTATACACCCTAAATGGGCACTATCATTTGGAAAAACTATGTCATAGAGAGGTTTGAATGTTTAGACCCCCAGTGATCAGGAGAACGAGCTGGTAGAAGTTCATGCCCAGCATGGTGTCTCCCGGTAATACACTCCCAATGTCAGTCTATGGAGCATATCTCAATCTCATGACACATAGCAGGGAGAGGAGAGCATAACCGTGCAGACTTCTTCCAGCTCATTCTCCTGATCGATGGAGAACGAGCTGTGACCCAGACCCCAGCTGATTAAAACTTTTGACATGTCTCTAGGACATTACAAAGATTTTTTTAAGTGACAGGTACGCTTTAAAGAAATTGTTCTCCAAGGGGTGATTGGTAATAAAAAATAATAAAGGTATAAAATGTCATGCATAAACTATATGGTTACAAAACCACCTGGCAAAGTTCTTTTCTATGAATGTGTTTGGATTCTAGCATCAGTTTTTCCTTAACTGGGAGGACAAATGTGAAAAATTATTTAGAATATTTAAAGTGGATTTTAAAGATGCAGTTAGGTACTAATAAAGGGTGTCAATGGAAAAGAATAGAAATATGGCTCTGCTTAAGTGGTCTACTATGTGTTCTAGTGCTGTGTCTGCAGGCAGTCTTTGCTTTTCTCTGCCTTATTTTGCATTAACAAAGAGCGTTGCTAGTTACGATGTAGAGTAAGAAATGTAAGTTTGCTTTTTTTTAATGCTATAAGAATGTATATGTGCTATGCAAACTTGCATCTAAAAGGACATGTTTTTATCACGCTGGTTTGGAAAGCCAAATATTGTCATGCTGGGAATTGTAGTTTTGCAACAGCTGAAGGGGCACTGGTTGGAAAACACTGATATAGTGCGTATAGAGGACTGAAGTCACCTGCCCAGGTCCATTTAGGGCCAATCATGACCCATCTCTGGCTCTTACATTCTGATAGAATTGCAACAGTATCAACAGGTTAAAGGGGTACTCCACTGAAAAAAAAATGTAATCAACTGGTGCCAGAAAGTTAAACAGATTAAAATTACTTCTATTTAAAAATCTTAAACCTTCCAGTACTTATCAGCTGCTGGATGCTCCAGAGGAAGTTATTTTCTTTCTTTCTGACCACAGTGCTCTCTGCTGACACCTCTGTCCATTATAGAAACTGTCTAGAGCAGAAGAAAATCCCCATAGCAAACCTATCCTGCTCCGGACAGTTCCTGATATGGACAGAGGTGTCAGCAGAGACCACTTGTGATCAGACAGAAAGGAAATTCAAAAAGAAAAGAACTTCCTCTGGAGCATACAACAGCTGATAAGTACAGGACGGATTAAGATTTTTTTTAATAGAAGTAATTTACAAATCTCCAACACGAAGAAACAAGTAGTGGAGCACTCACCAGGTATGCTTCTGTCAGAGGCTTCTTTATTATGAAAGTTCATAGCAGGTTACATGCAGGAGAGACAGATGGAAAGGACGCGGGGGTATAGAAATCAGCGACGGGCCGTTTACGTGCCGGGGCGCTTCGTCTGGCTGAAGTACTTCAGCCAGACGAAGTGCCTCAGCGCGTAAAAGGCCCGTCGCTGATTTGTATACCCCCGCGTCCTTTCCATCTGTCTCTCCTGCATGTAACCTGCTATGAACTTTCATAATAAAGAAGCCTCTGACAGAAGCATACCTGGTGAGTGCTCCACTACTTGTTTCTTCGTGTTGGATGTTATATACTTCTTTGTGGCTGGCACCGAGGTCATGTCAGGTATGGCTCTTTAAGAACTGTGTGAAGCTAAAATGTGATTTTCCTGATTGCCGTACAGCTGAGGGGAAGGTGCTAAGACCTACATCTCTATTTGCAAGTAATTTACAAATCTGTTTAAAGGGGTATTCCAGGCAAAACCTTTTTTTATATATATCAACTGGCTCCGGAAAGTTAAACAGATTTGTAAATTACTTCTATTAAAAAATCTTAATCCTTCCAATAGTTATTAGCTTCTGAAGTTTTCTGTCTAACTGCTCAATGATGATGTCACATCCCGGGAGCTGTGCATGATGGGAGAATATCCCCAAAGGAACTGCACAGCTCCCGGGACGTGAGTCATCAGAGAGCAGTTACACAGAAAATGACAACTCAACTTCAGAAGCTAATAACTATTGGAAGGATTAAGATTTTTTAATAGAAGTAATTTACAAATCTGTTTAACTTTCCGGAGCCAGTTGATATATAAAAAAAAGTTTTGGCCTGGAATACCCCTTTAACTTTCTGGCACCAGTTGATTTAAAAAAATAATAATTTATAAGCCAGTAAAGTGATGCATTTTGAAGATGAAGATGGGTAGCTCCTTTAAATACAGTTCTGGCTTCTTAGTACTATTATTAACATTTACTGATCTCTGCTGAAAAAGCAGCAAAGTAAAACTCTCCTGTGAACCATCACCTTTAATGGTGGAAATAATTCTATAAGATAAAGATAGTATAATTACAATAAATGTCATAGTGGCAGAAGACGACATTTACAGTTCTATTTTAATTCTTGAAACCCACATAACTTGTTATAACACATAAAGATGTTCTGCTGAGTACACATAGTAAGCAGTGTGCAGACTACACCGAATGCTGTGTTAGACTGTGAAAATAGTGACTGTACACACTTCCTATTTAATTACATTTTTTCAAGGAATCAATAAGCAACTATAACAAGCTACCAAAATAAAAGACCCTTAGTTTGTGATCACACAGTGTAGAATCAAAACAAAAATACTGCAGTATAGTAAAAAAGGTCAGTTTATTTATTTTAATCTAATAACATTTTCCATTAACATTTATGGAAAAGTAGTTGTCAATGCGCACGTTTTGTATAGAAAAAAAAACCTGCAGTAATTCCAACATATAATATATAGTGTGTGCACTGACAAATTTCCTTAGACTTTTGTGGACTGTAGATTAAAAAAGAAATGCCAATCTTTATACAGTGGGGCAAAAAAGTATTTAATCAGCCACCAATTGTGCAAGTTGATGAAAGAGGTCTGTAATTTTCATCATAGGTATACCTCAACTATGAGGTACATAGAGAGAAAAAACAATCCATGAAATCCCATTGTCTGATTTTTAAAGAATTTATTAGCAAATTATGGTGGAAAATAAATGAGGTCAATAACAAAAGTTAATCTCAATACTTTGTTATATACCCTTTGTTGGCAATGACAGAGGTCAAACGTTTTCTGTAAGTCTTCAGAAGATTTTCACACACTGTTACTAGTATTTTGGCCCATTCCTCCATGCAGATCTCCTCTAGAGCAGTGATGTTTTGGGGCTGTTGCTGGGCAACACAAACTTTCAACTCCCTCAAAATGTTTTCTATGGGGTTTAGATCCGGAGACTGGCTAGGCCACTCCAGGACCTTGAAATGCTTCTTACGAAGCCACTCCTTCGTTACCCAGGTGGTGTCTTTGGGATCATTATCATGCTGAATGACCCAGTCATGTTTGATTTTCAATGCCCTTGCTGATGGAAGGAGGTTTTCATGCAAAATCTCACGATACATAGCCCCATTCATTCTTTCCTTTACACGGATCAGTCGTCCTTGTCCCTCAGCAGAAAAACAGCCCCAAAGCATGATGTTTCCACCCCATGCTTCACAGTAGGTATGGTGTTCTTTGGATGCAACTCAGCATTCTTTCTCCTCCAAACATGACGAGTTGAGTTTTTACCAAAAAGTTTTACTTTGGTTTCATCTGACCATATGCCATTCTCCCAATCCTCTTCTGGATCATCCAAATGCTCTCTAGCAAACTTCAGATGGGCCTGGACATGTACTGTACTGGCTTAAGCAGGGGGACACGTCTGGAACTGCATTATTTGAGTTCCTGATGGCATAGTGTGATACTGATGGTAGCCTTTGTTACTTTGGTCCCAGCTCTCTTCAAATCGTTCACTAGGTGCCCACGTGTGGTTCTGGGATTTTTGCTCACCTTTTTCGTGATCATTTTGACACCACAAGGTGAGATCTTGCATTGCGCCCTAGATGGAGGGAGATTATCAGTGGTCTTGTATGTCTTCCATTTTCTAATAATTGCTCCCACCATTGATTTCTTCACACCAAGTTGCTTGCCTATTGAAGATTCAGACTTCCCAGCCTGGTGCAGGTGTACAAATTTGTTTCTGGTGTCCCTCGGCAGCTCCAAAGTGGCGTTTGGAGTGTGACTATTTGAGGTTGTGGACAGGTGTCTTTTATGATGATAACAAGTTCAAAAAGGTGCCATTAATACAGGTAATTAATGGAGGACAGAGGAGACTCTTAAAGAAGAAGTTAAAGGTCTGCAGCCAGCCACAACTGGGATGTCACAGCCCTATATAATCGGTCTCCATCTTGCGACTAGTCCCAGCATCTATTACAGAGAGAGAGGGACAGATAGCAGTGTGTGTTGCACAGAAAAGCATTTTTACAGCAGCGATTCACCTCAAGCCCAAATCCAGCCTAGAAGCCCTGATAGGGAAGAGAGTGCGATTGAGAGAGAGAGTGCAATTTTGGGTGTAGTACACAGCAACTGTGTGCTGCAGCACTGGTCTGTACAACAACTGAAAAGCTAATAGTAGAAAAATGTGGAGAGACTGACCTTTGTGAAGATGAATCAGGCATGGATCAGCCAGAATTTCCACCCACCAATGCCTGATGCTTCAGGTGCCAAACCAACACTTTACAAATATGGATAGTGCAAAACGTATTTAAGGTGTTGCTCCCCAGTTAGACATTCCTCTGCATCAGACCACAAGTAAGTATTGAGGATATGCATTAGCTAAAACGTAACTTTTCCTAGGATAAGATATATGTACACAAAATTTTTTTTAAATCAAACAAAAGGAAAGGTGTTCCAAAAACACTATGTGCCACCTACACTACCAAGTATTGATGTGATGCAAAGACCTCTAAAAGGTGGAAGGGAACAATGTATGGTCCATTGTAACCGTTGGGGCAAAAACTTCCCCTGTAAGGCCCTACTCTCGCATTATTAATTCCCTTTTTGGCTAGTGTTACTCGCCCTAAAAAGGGTGGCCCCACACAGGAACCTCTCCCTATTTCCACCTACAAACACTGCCAGTTCACAGGGTTTTTAGGTGAAAATAGAGAGTTTCCTGTGTGGGGTCGCCCTTTTTAGCAATTGCCACAAAGGGAATTAATAGGGCGAGAGTAAGGCCTTACAGGGGAAGTTTTTACCCCCACCTGCTACAATTTACAATACGTTGTTCCCTTCCACCTTTTAGAGATCTTTGCATCACATAAATACTTGGTGGTGTAGGTGTTTTTTTCACACCTTTCCTTTTGTTTGATTTAAAAAGTTGGGTACATGTAATTTATCCTAAGAATATTATTAAAAGTTACGTTTTACGTAATGCATATCCTCAATACTTGTGCACACAAACACTTTTTCAAAAGAGACCGTTTTCTTCTGCCTACCTTCCTCAGCTACTATTCTGATCCTGCCACCCTCCTGATGCCACACATCTGATGCCAAGTTCTACTGATGCTGCTGATTAGAGATGAGCGAATTTTTGAAAAATTAGCTTTGGCTGATTCGCTAAATTTTCCTATTGCAAACGGATATTTCTGGCCTACAGAGAACCTCAATAGGGGCGAAGAACACTTTGCCTTGCTGTAACAGGCATAGGTTGTGTGCTGGGTTAGTGAAATAATACTGTCATTCAATATGACATGCAGAACCGATGCGTCGCTATGAGAATCACTGTCACAGAGCGGCACAATGACAGAGGCGGGAGATGGCATCAGTATGAGGAGACATACAGTGGCTGAATGACACAGCGTGGAGGTGGCGGCAGCATGAGGAGAACATATAGTGGCTGAATGACACAGCCTGGAATTTGCGGCATCATGAGGAGAATATATAGTTGCTAAATAACACAGCCTGGAGATGGTAGAAGCATGAGAAGACCATCTAGTAGCTGAATGACACAGCATGGAGGTGAGGGCAGCATGAGGAGAACATATAGTGTCTAAATGACACAGCTTGGAGTTTGCGGCAGCATGAGGATACCATATAGTGGATTAATGACACAGCCTGGAGTTGGCGGCAGCATGAGAAGACCATATAGTGGCTGAATGGCACAGCCTGGAGATGGCAGAAGCATGAGGAGACCATATAGTGGCTGAATGACACAGCGTGGAGGTGGCGACAGCGTGAGGGGAACATATAGTGGCTTAATGACACAGCCTGGAGTTGGCGGCAGCATGAGAAGACCATATAGTGGCTGAATGGCACAGCCTGGAGGTGGCAGAAGCATGAGGAGACCATATAGTGGCTGAATGACACAGCGTGGAGGTGGCGGCAGCATGAGGGGAACATATAGTGGCTGAATGACACAGCCTGGAGTTGGTGACAGCATGAGGAGACCATATAGTGGCTGAATAACACAACCTGGAGTTGGCGGCAGCATGAGGAGACCATATAGTGGCTGAATGATGCAGCCTAGATGCAGCCATGCAGGGCGCTTGTGTCAGGCTTCCTTGTCGCAGCACAGACAAGATGTTCTTCCCGTTGTCGTTCACCATAGTTCCCATTTCCAGTTTTTGTGGAGTAAGCCATGATT
The DNA here is from genome assembly GCF_029499605.1 of Hyla sarda. NCBI lineage: Eukaryota > Metazoa > Chordata > Amphibia > Anura > Hylidae > Hyla > Hyla sarda. The sequence continues at coordinate 124,567,507 of NC_079197.1, forward strand.
CATTTTCTTCATGAATGACTTTTAGCAGTTCCTCCACTGTGTGACTCCGTACGCCAAGGCAAACCATGTGAAGAACAGCGTGACACCGCCATGCCCTGCACACATGGTATGCTGTAGAGGCTCTGAGACTTGTCCGTGCAGTGGAGACTGATGACACGGGGGAGCATGAGGAGGAGGAGTTGCACACTGTCACAGGACCAACGGCCTGAGAGCGTGGAGGCGGAAGCGGCGTGACCTGTCAAAGTTGCTTTTGTGTCTGTGCAGGAACTACATTCATCCAGTCGGCCATAAAGGACATGTATTGTCCCTGACCGTAGTTACAGCTCCAAACGTCGGCGCTGCCGTGCACTTTGGTACACACATAAATACTTGGTGGTGTAGGTGTTTTTTTCACACCTTTCCTTTTGTTTGATTTAAAAAGTTGGGTACATGTAATTTATCCTAAGAATATTATTAAAAGTTACGTTTTACGTAATGCATATCCTCAATACTTGTGCACACAAACACTTTTTCAAAAGAGACCGTTTTCTTCTGCCTACCTTCCTCAGCTACTATTCTGATCCTGCCACCCTCCTGATGCCACACATCTGATGCCAAGTTCTACTGATGCTGCTGATTAGAGATGAGCGAATTTTTGAAAAATTAGCTTTGGCTGATTCGCTAAATTTTCCTATTGCAAACGGATATTTCTGGCCTACAGAGAACCTCAATAGGGGTGAAGAACACTTTGCCTTGCTGTAACAGGCATAGGGTGTGTGCTGGGTTAGTGAAATAATACTGTCATTCAGTATGACATGCAGATCAGATGCGTCGCTATGAGAATCACTGTCACAGAGCGGCACAATGACAGAGCCGGGAGATGGCATCAGTATGAGGAGACATACAGTGGCTGAATGACACAGCGTGGAGGTGGCGGCAGCATGAGGAGAACATATAGTGGCTGAATGACACAGCCTGGAATTTGCGGCATCATGAGGAGAATATATAGTTGCTAAATAACACAGCCTGGAGATGGTAGAAGCATGAGAAGACCATCTAGTAGCTGAATGACACAGCATGGAGGTGAGGGCAGCATGAGGAGAACATATAGTGTCTAAATGACACAGCTTGGAGTTTGCGGCAGCATGAGGATACCATATAGTGGATTAATGACACAGCCTGGAGTTGGCGGCAGCATGAGAAGACCATATAGTGGCTGAATGGCACAGCCTGGAGATGGCAGAAGCATGAGGAGACCATATAGTGGCTGAATGACACAGCGTGGAGGTGGCGACAGCGTGAGGGGAACATATAGTGGCTTAATGACATAGCCTGGAGTTGGCGGCAGCATGAGAAGACCATATAGTGGCTGAATGGCACAGCCTGGAGGTGGCAGAAGCATGAGGAGACCATATAGTGGCTGAATGACACAGCGTGGAGGTGGCGGCAGCATGAGGGGAACATATAGTGGCTGAATGACACAGCCTGGAGTTGGTGACAGCATGAGGAGACCATATAGTGGCTGAATAACACAACCTGGAGTTGGCGGCAGCATGAGGAGACCATATAGTGGCTGAATGATGCAGCCTAGATGCAGCCATGCAGGGCGCTTGTGTCAGGCTTCCTTGTCGCAGCACAGACAAGATGTTCTTCCCGTTGTCATTCACCATAGTTCCCATTTCCAGTTTTTGTGGAGTAAGCCATGATTCATTTTCTTCATGAATGACTTTTAGCAGTTCCTCCACTGTGTGACTCCGTACGCCAAGGCAAACCATGTGAAGAACAGCGTGACACCGCCATGCCCTGCACACATGGTATGCTGTAGAGGCTCTGAGACTTGTCCGTGCAGTGGAGACTGATGACACGGGGGAGCATGAGGAGGAGGAGTTGCACACTGTCACAGGACCAACGGCCTGAGAGCGTGGAGGCGGAAGCGGCGTGACCTGTCAAAGTTGCTTTTGTGTCTGTGCAGGAACTACATTCATCCAGTCGGCCATAAAGGACATGCATTGTCCCTGACCGTAGTTACAGCTCCAAACGTCGGCGCTGCCGTGCACTTTGGTACACACAGACAGGCTCAAGGACTGGCCCACCTTCTGTTCCACAAAATTGTGCAGGGCTGGTACTGCCTTCTTTGGAAAGAAATTATGGCTTGGGACTATCCACCACTATCCACTTGAAAAGGGAGGGACTGCAGCACAAGCAACTTGGACAGGAGCACATTCAGCTTCTGCACTGTTGGACGAGTGGGCACATACTGTTGTCTCTTGGACATGGCTTTGCTGATGGATTGCTGGCGGAATGACTGACTCGAAGTAGGAGGAGCAGGAGCATCTGGAGCGACAGAAGATGGATTTGACACACAGCTCCTTTCGGCTGAGGTGGTGGAGCCTTGGCTGGTTGAAACAGGGAGTGGCGTGCCACTGGGTGATGTAGCAGGCTGGATGACCACATCGGAACCACGGTTCTCCCAGACCGCTTTATAGTGACACTGCATATGTTGACGCAGGTCCGTGGTGCCAACATTGGGACCCTGGCCACGCGTCCCCTTCTGCTGACACATCTTGCACGTTAACCTTCTCCGGATGCTTGATGAAAAACTGCCACACCGCTGAGTAGCTGATTTTCCCACCAACAGTCCGCACTGATTGACTGCTACTGCTGCTGACTCCAGGAACCCATGTTTCACTACCTCCTGGGAAGGTAGGCTGCCACGAAGCAGGTGGTCTACCCCGGGCATGTTTGGCTCCAGACTTTCCACTTCTGACACCATGCTGACTGCCAACCATGCTACCACCTTGCTGGCTCTGCTGCTGCCTCATGGGCAACCTCCAACCCTCTTCTCCTGATGATGATGAAGCCCCTTCTGCACCCGGCTCCCAAGTGCGATCGGCTTCATCATCGAGTTGTGTCAGCACGTCACTGATGTCCTCATCAGGTTCCTCAACAGTGTCTGCTTCAGGAACCTGAACGCTCGCAACACCACCTCCCAAGCCACTCTCCTCATCACTACTTGCCCGCCTAGTGGAGGAAACGGCGGATGTCTCCTCCACTTCTTGGCTGGGCAGTAGCTGCTGACTGTCCTCTAGATCGTCCTCACTAAATAGTGGAGCTGAACCCACAGCATAAGATACTTCTGTGGGGGAGGGAACAGCATAGGACAGAGGCAATGGGAGTATAGGGACTGCTTCCGGGCAATGCCAACTGAGGGTTGTGTCTGAGGAACCCACCAATTGTTGATTGGGGGTATCAGATGTCACTTGTGATGAAGTGGATGACCATGTTAACCAATCGATGACGGCAGATGGGTTGATGGTCGAGACACAACCGCTAGCTGATACTGGCAGCTCTTGCCTCTCGCTGCGACTCCTGCTGCCACTAGCCCGTAGTCTGCTGCGACCTCTGCCTGATGAATTTAGGCCTCTGCCACTCCTGGCACTTCTCTGCCTGTCATTCTTAGTGCGTATATGAGGGGAGTACAATACATTCCACTACGCTTAAAACAGTTTTTGTGTACAACACCAGACAGTGTGTACTTATGGCTGGCCTTTCACAGTATCTAGGCTCTTAAGACTTTAACAGGAACAGTACACCCTTTGGATGTACGTATGTGGTATGCACTTATGAGGGGAGGACAGTGCTCACCAATACGCTTAAAAAAGTATTTGTGTACAACATCAGCTGTGTAATACACCCAAAACTGCACTTTTTCTCTGTCTCACTCCCTTTTCTATCAGTGCTTCTAGGCAGGATTTAGGTGAATAATTGCTGTTCTGTGGAACACACTGTGCAGCACACTGCTCTCTGTACCTTTCTGTAATAGAACACTGTTGTGACTGGGAGGTGAATCTCTGCTGTTAAAATGCTTTTCTGTGCAACAGACACTGCTCTCTGTCCCTCTCTCTCTGTGCAACAGAACACTGATGTGACTGGGAAGTGAATCGCTGCTGGAAAAATGCTTTTCTGTGCAACACACAGCGCTGTCTGTCCCCTCTATCTCTCTGCAATAAAAGGCTGAAGTGACTGGCCACAAGAAGGCTGACGATTATATAGGGCTGCGACATCACAGGGGTTCCTGGCTGCTGATAGGCTGCATGTTGCATGTGGTTAGGGTCATCCCGCCTACCCTTGTTCTCGCCTTCCAAGGATTCCTTGCCCCATGTCCTCACATGTGGATCCGCCATTTTAGATGCCCTGGAGCCTGGATCACACTAAATGGAGTTTTGTGAAGCGATTTGCGTGATTGAATTTCGGCAATATTCACATTTGTTTGCAAATCAAATTTTTCCTGAAATTCGTAACGAACTCGGATTTGTCAGATTCAATTCGCTCATCCCCACTGCTGATGCCACCTCCAGGCTGTCTCATACTGCCACCATATGTTCTCCTCGTGCTGATGCCAGCTCAAGGTTGTCTCCTTCTGCCACCATATGTTCTCCTCATGCTGCTGCCACCTCCAGGCTGTCTCATTCTGCAACTATATGGTCTCCTCATGCTGCTGCCAACTCCAGGCCCTGTCATTCAGCCACGATATGGTCTCCTCATGCTGCCGCCAACTCCAGGTGGTGTTGTTCAGCCACTATCTGATCTTCTCATGCTGCCGCCAACTCCACACTGTGTCATTCAGCCACTATATGGTCTCCTCATGCTGCTGTCAACTCCAGGCCATGTCATTAAGCCACTATATGGTCTCCTCATTCTGCCGCCAACTCAAGGTGGTGTCATTCAGCCACTATCTGGTCTTCTCTTGCTGCCGCCAACTCCACGCTGTGTCATTCAGCCACTATATGGTCTCCTCATGCTGCTCCAAACTCCAGGCTGTGTCATTCAGCTACTATGTGGTCTCCTCATGCTGCCGCCACCTCCAGTCTGGGTCATTCATGCACTATATGGTCTCTTCATGCTGCCGCCACCTCCACGCTGTGTCATACAGCCACTATATGGTCTCCTTATACTGATGCCACCTCCAGGCTGTGTCATTGTGCTGTCTATGACAGTGATTCTAATAGCGATGCCTCTAATCTGCATGTCAATCTGATTTTTTCAAAAAATTGCTCATCTTTAGTTGAGGTATGCCTATGATGAAAATTACAGGCCTCTCTCATCTTTTTAAGTGGGATAACTTGCATAATTGGTGGCTGACTAAATACTTTTTTGCTCCTTTGTATCTATTAAATTGCAATATTTTAGTTTTCATTACTGTGAACCCAACCTTTAAAGCAAATGTTTCATCAAAAAATGTACTATTGTTTAAATCATGTGATTATGTTAATCATATGTTTAAAGAATTTTTGGTGATGTTTTTTCTAATTGTTCACTTTACAATCTATTTTAAAATAATTTTGAAATCTTTTAGATCCCTTTCTAGCCACTATGCTTAAAAATAAGCTAAGACTTCCTGTTCTGTACAAATAATTTTCCAGTATTGCCTTTCTTCATCAGAGAAGACTACAGTGCATGGTGACACCAGTATATAGATAACAATGGTTCCACCAGCATTCACAGCAGACATCAGCATCCCCATCCCTTGTAGAATGACCACGGAAAAGGTCTCAGAGAATGCCCAGTAGTGTCACCAATTCATCTGAATGGTACAGGTCCTGTTTAATGTTGTCTATAAACCATGGATCCTGCAGTGAAGGATCTCTTCCAAATTCTGTTAAAAAAAAAAGTTTAGGGAATGTTAAGGGAATATGTTACCTATTCTTCTTTTTCTTTCTTTTTTTTTTTTTTTTTTTACTGATTAGAGTCAGATACTAAAACAGTAAATTGAAAAGGTGTATCATTTTATATTATTTATTTGTACATTATTATGTTGGGACAACCATATTGCCTGTGCTTCTACTCTGCTGTGTAAACTGCATTTGTAGATATGCTTTACAGCAGCCAAATAGGAAAACATAAACTGGAATACTCTGTAACCTGTGCGTGCAAGGAGAGAAGCAGTGACAATCACCTATTGTGAATGTCCTGACACCTTTCATTGTAATCCTGCCTTTGATGACATGGAGGAGATTGATGAAAACTTTTCTTTACAGAACAGAAAGTATCAGCCTATTGTAAAGCTTAATGGCCAAAATAAAAACTGCAAGGTTTCCAAATTATTTTTTAATCTAGATAGTAAAATGAAAAAAATTTGAAAAAAAATCCCCCCAAATTCTTGTTTAACATGAAAACTCAATTTAAACCAAAGGCCATTTTCTTATGACCCATTCCCTTTAAAAGGCAGCTCTTGCTTCAACCCATTTTGTGATATATATCGGAGTAAACTAAAGGACAATTCCAAAATATTCTCAGAATTACCCATTGGTTGAGCATTTTGATAAGATACAGGATGCATAGCTTTTAAAATTTCTTGCAGATTTAGTACAAGAAAGACTGTTTTGACATCCTGTTCTTTAAATGAGCAACTGGACCACAGGCAAAATGCTGGGGGTCAAAACAAAACCCTTAATATATATCCCTACCCCTAAAAATTCACTTTTATTGAGTTCCTTAATTAAATATATAATGTTTGTCACACTCTTTAAAACTGCGATTAAGTGTGGTACAAGCCCCCTATGTGCTATAAGTCACCTATGTGCTTAAGGTCACTGGGCATATGCTCTAGTTAAGTATTTTTAAGGTCCTCATAGCCTGCAGAATTACTAGCACACTAATCCACTTTATTAAAAATTAAACAACACAAACCCCCTACATGTTTCGTTGCAATAGCAATGTCTTAAGTAGGGTGATGGGCAATGGCTTTTCTTTAAATGGCACTTGAATTGGCAAGCTATAAACCATAACCAGCAACCTGCAGTTTGCTAGTGGTTTTACATGACAACTGTTGACAATGTGGCCTAACCAACACCTCTGCACCATATTTTAGGAACATTCCAACATTCTACACAATTACATTGCTACTTACAACTTTAGTAAATATTGTTATTTCTTTGGAATCACATAAAGAAGGAAGCAGAGCAACTCACCCGGTCAAAGATGATATAGCTTGTCAAGTCACGATCAAGCGACGTAGAAGCGGGGAGGCGGAAGGTGGAACGAGGGAATCAGGCGTCGGGCCACAGCCGTATCGCACCTTATGGTGCTATGTCAGGCCCCTGCAAGGTCGCAGGGGCCTGACAAAGCACCATAAAGTGCGATATGGCTGTGGCCCGACGCCTGATTCCCCCGTTCCACCTTCCGCCTGGGTGAGTTGCTCCGCTTCCTTCTTTATGTGATTCCATTATGCTCTCTATTGTTCAGCGTGTAGCACCACTCACAGGACCAAACCTAACTGCAAACACTCATCCCATTACTGCATGTATCACCTACTAGGATTAAAGAGAGAGTGCCGGATTTTTTCTTTTCTTTTGTGATTATATATTATTTCTTTACTTAAAAAAAAAAAAAAAAAATGGTATCCCAGTAGTTCTTAATACCATAATGCAGCCTACATATATGCTTAATGCACGCTTTTTTTATATAAGAATTTTGAAAGCCATAATGTATCATTTTTGTCAGACTCTATAATATAGTCTACAACACTTTCCCACATTTAAGTCAATGGGCCTACAATGGATATGCCGCGATATACATTGGAATAACTTTTTTCCAGTATCCCAGTGTATAGTCTGAAACACCTGTTTTAACTTTATACAATGGTTAAAGAATATGTACATAAAACTTGAGAAATCCTCTGAATTGTTAGAGAGTGCAGGCTTCTCGCCTACTACAAGTAATGTCCTTAAAGCATCGCTTAGCTTGTCAGATCTTACCCTTTTTCTATCTGCGCTTTAACACTTCACACATCACATTGAATGAATAATTGGAGACTAAATGTCTGTTTCTTAATTCTTGAAACCTTTTTGCAGGATTCCAGCAAAAGCCCTAAAAATGTCAAGAAATTCCTTCCTAAGCGAAAACCTGAAAGGAAAGCATCTGACGATGACTCTGCCTTTAGGAAAAGTATGTTGCGGTTTTGTTTTTTTACCAGTAGTTTTCTCTGATGTTGGTATAACTGTTCTGCAAGTTTGGTTTCTGTTCATTTCTGTGCATGTTCTGCCTATGAAAATAGAAAATGTAATGCCATTGAAACTGCCGAGGAGGCCGTAGCCCTAGAATCTACCATGATCTGTTTACCCGATTTTCTGTCTTTTGATGTGCACCAGACCCAAACAAGTATTGGGGCAAGCTGAAATAAATGGCTGAACTACTTTGAGACATTTCTGCAAGTTCTGAACGTTTCTCATTATGCAAGAAAGAAAAGCAATGTTATTATTACAAAATGCTGGCTAGCAAGTATATGATTCTTTCATAACGTTGCCTAATACAGGGGAGAGCGGTCACTATGGGCTATGCAAAGCAGACTTAAGTAAGCATATCTGTTCATATGCAAATACAACATCTGATGTTATTCAAGTTTAGACAGTCAAGATAGTCACCAGCATAAAAGCATTGACAGCTGTGATGTACAGTTAGATCTTACTGCCTACTGTGAATTTGCAGATATTCAAATGCAATTCATACTAGAGCATATTTCATTTAATGAGGAAACAAGAGCTCAGATCCCTTTAGTAATTTTTTGGAGACTGCATGCTAGAAGATATAGAACAAAGACTGTATTTTTGAACAGCCATCATCCGGGGCAAACGCTACACAACAACATGTGCCAATGGAGAGTCAAACGCTGAAGAATGGTCTCAAAATGTGCATGCTATTACTTAACTTGTTGTGTTAACCTCCTACGGGAAAACGGTCAGCCTGTTTACCCACACTAAACCCAATACACTGCGTTATAGTGTGGGTGAACAGGAGTCCAATAAGGGGTCACATACCTAAATAAGTCCAGTAGGTCTTTAGATATCTCCCCCCAGGGGATCCTTTGCTAAATTCAGTAAGTTGTGCACAGGAGGCTGGGCTCAGTCAGCTCAATTTACATATTCAATGACTCCATATTCTAGTGAAGGGGAGTCACCAACAATGAATATGTAAATTCAGTCGGCAAAGCCACGCCCCCTTTGTGCGATTCAGTGAATTTAGCGGAGGATCTTCTGGGGGACATATCTCAGGACCTACTGGACATATTTAAGTAAGTGACCCCTCGTTGGACTCATGTTCACCCACACTATTGCCCAGTCTATTTCATGGTGGTCATTAAAGGACATCTGTGGATAGGGGATACATTGTTTTCACTGCATATTTCCTTAAAGAGAGCTTCTAGCCCACCATCTTTTTACAGCTGGGATTGTGGGTGCTCATATATCAGCATGACAGATGGGCTCTACCCCTGGTAGTTTAAAGAGTACCTGTCATCAAACCATATTTTCTAAACTAACTCAGATTATATTTCCTAACACCCCTCCTGCCCTTAAAGGGGTTCTCCACTGCCTTAACCTACTTTTGGCAGTTAGTTAGTTCTGTGGCTATATGTTATTATGGCTTTTTTCATGTTGCTAACGGTTCTGTATGTGGTGTTTTACTTACCTTTTTTCCAGACCCGGAAGCTGGTTTCTTCATTTGCTTCCTGCCTAGCCTCGACCACTTTTTTTCTTTTCTTCCGCCGCCATCTTGCCATCGGGACGTCACCGTGGAGGGTGGTGTGTTGGAGGCCGGCCTGCCCCTCGCTCCATACGTGCCCGCCTCCCGCGCGACGGAAACCTCTGTCGTCATCAGCGCGCACCCTCCTTACTTTCAGCTTCTTCTAAGCTGAATGCGGATTGGGCTGCTTTAGGCGAATCGGATGCCGTGATGGGCGCATGCGTGGTTGGTCCTCGCTCCGGGGGTTCATCTGCACATGTGCCATAGTGATGTCAGCATCGGGCCTGACGCGCTGGAGGATTGTTAACCCTAACCTGGCCAGAGGTGAGTCCCGGAGCGTTGGACAGCTCCTGAAGGTTTGCTATGGCAGTGTTTCCCAACCAGGGTGCCTCCAGCTGTTGCAAAACTACAACTCCCAGCAAGCCCAGACAGCCTACGGGTGTCTGGGCATGCTGGGAGTTGTAGTTTTGCAACAGCAGGAGGCACCCTGGTTGGGAAACACTGTCATAGCAAACCTTCAGGAGCTGTCCAGCGCTCTGGAACTCAGCTCTGGCCACGTTAGGGTTAACAAACCCCCAGCGCGTCAGGCCCAATGCTGACTGCTGTATGAACACAACTTTGTAGCAAACAAATAACAGGTTTAACATGATGTTTTTCATTTTAATTTTGGGAGTATGTGATATTTAGCTGATCAACTGAACATCAAAAGCTGCTACTCCAAGAGTTTCACGCTGTGGTCTACTGCTAAGCACTGAGCTTTGGAACTGGTACCTATGGCTCCCCCCAAGGCCTTTAGGTTTTACTGAGCTAAATGAATACTTGGATTTCCTTCATGAGTCCAAACTGTGCTAAGCTATTATTTATCATCTCTAAAATGTTTAAAATGTAAACCTCCAATAGATTGATTCTATATGCATGGAGATGTATTATTCTGCTTATCCTTGCAGGCACTGTAGCTTTAGAAGAAGACGCACAGATCCTCAGAGTGATTGAGGCATATTGCACAGGAGCTGGCTTTCACCAAAGCCTTAGTTCGGGTAGGTGGACATTATTGTGTGCTTCTTCATTATCACTGATCACTTTTGTCATGTCACCTGTGTAGTCATTAATAACATTTGCTCTAGTTTAATAATATCACATTAGACGGTCTTATTTATAAACACTGCCTAACAATAAAACTGTCTTTTCTTGCCCATAGCAACCAATAAGAGTTCAGCTTTCATTTTGGAAAGGCGTTTTAAGAAATCAAAGCTCTGCTGTGATTGGTTACTATGGGCAGAAAAGACAGTCTTACTATTTTCATAAACGAGAACTTGTGTCTTTACCTAGAGATTGTTTTCTCATTTTCTCATAGGTCATAACTATTGTGTTTGTCTTAGTTGCCTTGTTCTAAATTCATGATGTCACAGTAGCGTTTGTATTTTTTCTTAAGCTATATTCTATTTTGATACAATGCAATGAGTCTTTAATAATTAATTGTGCAGTATTTTTTTTATAATTTCATAATAGACTTTGTTCTATTGTTCTGTGAGGTTACAGCAGTGTTTGTCTTTATTTCGAGGCTAAGATCTGAATTAATGCTGTCACTGTATTTTGTATGACTGTATTCTTTATCCATGTCATATTCTTGATCCATTTAATAAATGATTGTTTATACCTAGGAATGGGGCAGAATTAAAGGGGTACTCCTGTGGAATTTTTTTTTTTTTAAATCAACTTGTGCCAGAAAGTTAAACAGATTTGTAAATTACTTCTATTTAAAAACCTTAATCCTTCCAGTACTTATCAGCTGCTGTATTCTCCACAAGAAGTTAATTTCTTTTTGAATTTATTTTCTGTCTGACCACAGTGCTCTCTGCTGACACCTCTGTCCATGTCAGGAACTGTCCAGAGTAGGAGCAAATCCCCATAGCAAACCTATGCTGCTCTGGACAGTTCCTGACATGGACAGAAGTTTTAGCAGAGAGCGCTGTGGTCAGACAGAAAAGAAATTCAAAAAGAAAATAACTTCCTCTGGAGAATACAGCAGCTGATACACCTGAAAGGGTTAAGATTTTTAAATTGAAGTAATTACAAATCTGTTTCACTTTCTGGCACCAGCTGATTTAAAAAAAAAAAAAAAAAAAGTTTTCCACTTGAGTACCATTTTAAAGCTTATGTGTCATAGCCCACAAAATTTTTTTATATGTTACTCCGTACCTAATCCTAATCACATACATATAATTTTTGTGCTTAGCACCTATATTTCTCTCCCAAATACCTTCTTTCTGTTGCTCACTTTGTTTGTCACTCTGTGCTGGTTGGGGCGTGTCCTCACTCTGCATGACTCATCTTCCTCCCTTAATCTGCTGGCACAGCAGATTCATCCAATCACTGCAGCCTGCTCTGTAACCCCCTATTTTCTGTTTTCATGCTGCAATCTGATAGGACAGCAGTAAGCACAGAGAAGTGCTAGTCCTGCCCTCACTTACTGAATTTTGTCCACCTTACCTGTGCTTCAGCTATGACAAGGATTATGCTATATCTGGACAGAATTATGTTCTGCATTGTATTTTTTTATGTAAGCCATGATTTTTATAAAAAAGGAATTAAAATTTCTTTATGAAGTATATTAGAAAGATTGTTTGTCTAGATGTACATGATACATAACGATTTTGAATCTGACAGTGCCCAAGCTATTGAGGCAAACTAATCCATTCATAAAATGCAATGTTTAAAAAATATAATAAAGCATTCATATTAATTGTGTAGCTACAATGCATATGGGGCCAACAGGGGACTAATGGCTAACAGCAGTGCAATGTGCATAGAGGACTAAGGGTTGATTGGGAGGCAACAAGGAGAGGAGCTTGAAGTGCTCTCCGAATCTTGATTGGGAGGCTGTATTCTTTTCCATGTCTGGCAGTGATCTGTGGGTCAACACAAGTCAATATAAACAAGAGTTTGTTTCCCTTGACAGTGACCTTTGTGCTGCTTTGATCGCTGTGTCAGTGCTAGGAGTTTGATATAGACTGACTGTTGAAGCATGTATCAGCGAGGAGTCTGACATTCTAATATATAATTTAATATGTGGTGGGGTTATTGCTTTGAAGTGTGCATGCTTCCAGTAGCTGGCAGCTGGTAACATGACAATCTACTAGGGGTACAGATTTGCTGTTTTATCCTGTATATACCAGCTCTCTGATGACCTAAACTGTTATGGTGAAACCCGTTGAAGCAGGAGCAAGAAAATGATTTATGAGAGAATCATTGCCATTAGGGTTAGGCATCCAGCATCAGCCAAGGATTGCTTTTTAGTAGTAGCGGTACTGTCCCATCTAGGCAGACAAGCTTGATATGTACTATTGCTACAACTTGTGCCTTAGTAAGGGTATGTTCACAATGAGGAATTGGTACACAATGCCGCGGTGTGTGCCCCTAACGTTAGTGTGAATGGGTCTTCTGCGGTTCTCATTGCGGAATTTCAGCAGCGGACAATTCTGCCACTAAAATTGATGTGCACAAAGAAAAAACATGTTCATTCTTTGTGCTGAACTGCATTGCCGTCAGTGGAGACAGCGCAAGGCAGCGCAGTCCTACCGCCAAAGTATTTTGGCAGCAGCCGCCAGATAGATTCTCAGCTCGTGGAATCCTGCGAATGGAAATTCTGTTCACATACCTCAGGGTGAACATGGAGCTTTACTGTAAATGGTTGTAAGTAGGAATCGACCGATATAGATTTTTTAGGGCCGATACCGATAATCTGTGGAGGTTGGGGCCGATAGCCGATAACTTATACCGATATTCCGGTATAAGTTATCGGCTATTTATCCCCCCTCGACATCGCTGCAAATCATTGATTTAAAGCGGGCGCTTTAAATCAATGCACTGCAGTGGCTTTTGCGGTGCCATAGGCCGCCGCCACCATCCGCTTCTCTCACCCTGCCTGTCCGGGTGGTCCGGGCCATCCTTCCTTCCTGTAGTGTCCGGCGGCATTCCGGGTGGAGGGTGAACCGGTCCGGGCTGTCCTTCTTCCCCGGGCGTCATCTTCTCCACTCCGGGCAGGCTCCGGCCTGGTACGCTGCATAGACGCCGCTGCGCAGTGACGCCCGTGCGCAGCGACGCACCTGACATCACGGCGTAGCGGCGTCTATGCAGCGTACTAGGCCGGAGCCTGCCCGGAGTGGAGAAGATGACCCCCGGAGAAGGACAGCCCGGACCGCTTCACCCTCCACCCGGAATGCCGCCGGACACTACAGGAAGGAAGGATGGATGGCCCGGACCACCCCCATTACGGGTAAGTTTAATTTTTTTTATTGACTCGGAGGGTGGGGGAGGGGCCCGACCGGTATAGCGGTATGGGCAAAAATCAATACAGTATACCGCCCAGCACTACGGTGGGGGGTGCGACGCGGTGCGGTGGGTCGGGGGGGCTTACGTGGTGCGGTGGGTCGGGGCATTATCGGCTTATCGGCAAGGTAATTGCCGATACCGATAATGCCCAAAATCGTGATTATCGGCCGATAATATCGGCCATACCGATAATCGGTCGATCCCTAGTTGTAAGTATAGAAACCCTTTATTGTCTGTTATTGACACACAATTCATTTGAATATAACATGCAGCTGACATCCTGCTGCATTGGGTTTGGGTGTTAGGGTCAGAGTTAGGGTGCATTCACACCACAATTCTTTCATATGGTGACCGGATCCGGCTGGGAGATGTGAAAACCGGGTGCTTCCGTATCCCAGCCGTACCTGGTCTGCATTTCATTCATTTGATTGAGCCAACTGGAGTTAGTGACTTCGGTCGTCTCATTTTTGCCCTGTATCTGGTTTTGTGACCGGATTGAAAACCGTGGTATACTATGATCCAGTCACCGTATGAAAGAATTGTGGTGTGAATGCACCCTTACGGTGCATGCACACCGCGATTTGTGCATCCAGCAGCCGGATCTGGTGGGAACATTTCAAAACCACCTGCTGTCAGATCCAGACCATACCACACTATGGTCTGCTGCGGTTTTCATTCCTGGTGAAACGCCAGATATGGTCAGAAAATGAGCCGAGTATCTAGTTGACTTCATTCGGCTTATTGTAATGAATAGGGTAAGGCACCAATACAGCAGCAGGCAGTTTGGAAATTCTCCTGCTGGTTGCTGGATGAACAAATAGTGGATCCTTAAAAGGATATTCCAATCCAGACATCTTTTGCACTGCACCTCTGGGGCCTGTCTCTATGCTGCCACAGCAAACAATGCTGTCTTCATAACTTACATTAACTTCTAATGTAGGTAAGTAAATGGCAAACTGTAATAATCCTGGCCACGTCTGCCCATCACAACCAGGCTGTACAGAGCCATGTACTGGATGCCATTTTAGACGTGGGTTCAAGTCACAGAGGTGGGCTTGCATTGCGGGGCGGAGCGTGACATCACACGCCGGAGCAGGCGTGACGTCACACGCCGCCCGCCCTGTAGGCGCCGGGGACTGATTACAAACTGGGTGCCGCGTGCATGATCCCGGGGGTCCCCAGCGGCGGGACTCCCGCGATCAGGCATCTTATCCCCTTTCCTTTGGATAGGGGATAAGATGTTTAAGCACCGGAGAACCCCTTTAATCTCTTAGGCATTTATGGCATAACTGTTGAGATGGGAATGACCATTTGACTCAGATCCCAGCCGCTTCACCCATCAGTATTGAAATAATTTTATAGTGTGAGGGGGCTGTCTCTGTAAACCCATCAGAGCCCCCACAGCTTGATCTGCTGTGTATAAGAACAGTGTATGCCTAGAAATGAAACAGAATTGCTGTTTTATTGGTAAAGAAATAACCCAAAAATCCCATTAGCCCCAAAATGATACCAATAAATACTATGGCGTCTCCGGCAAAATTTTTATTCATCATACAGTTATATTGGTGACAAATATAAATGTTATGGGTCGTGGAATATGGGACACAAAGTCAAATATTTTTTTTTTTTTTAAATGTATAAAAAATGAGAAAACATCTTATTTATAGTGTATGGTATACACAGTTAAAAAAAAAATTTAAGCAAATTGTGGAATAGCTGTTTTTTTTTTTTCGTTTAAAAAGAAGTTTTTTTTTGCTTGTGTGAGTGTACGTTCTAACTAGACATATCTATGAACTATTGTTAGGTTAGTGGCAAATTTCTTTCTATAAAAATGTTTCTTGTTATTTTTGTATTATTTTGTGAATATGGTCTTAGAGACGTGAAATTGGATGGGTTAAGTCAGAGAAAGTTTCTAAATATGCACGTGAGAGATGTTAATCTTGTTGCTTCCTGTGTGGGCTAGAAAACAAGAATATCTCTAAATCAATAGCTCTTCTGCCACAAAAATGTAACTTTTACAATGTGAGCTGTGTGCAAAAGCTTTACATCTATGCAAGTGTATTCTCCATCACAATATCCTACTACTACATAGCAGTTCTGTGTTGAAATATTTTCAGTACAAAAATACTGAACTGTGTGGGCTGCCAACACAATCTCTTCATTCACAGAACTTATGGTTGGACTAGAAATAAAAGACAACTATGGTAAATTGGCTTTAGTAAAAAGCAATTCCACAATGATGCATTGCTCCTTTTGGCCGTTGGGATGACAGTCATCTCATGCACTCGTCTTTCATTCTTCTCTACATGGGCACTGTCAGAATCAAAAACGTTATATATGACTAGCAGTACCCGGCACACGTTGCTGCACCCAAGAAAAGACACATATTTAACGTCAACTGTGAATTCAATTTTATTTTATTGTAATGCTAATGGATACACAATATTTTTGGGGGTTTTATTTGGTGTATAAATGAATACATTTTTGGTGTGCCAACTCGCGAGCAAGCAACATACAACTGGCCATGTGAAAAACATGAATTTTCAAAATTCAATCCAGCAATAGTTAATTATTGTCCTTGTGCTTTGTTGATGGTAATCGCGAAGGCAAGATGCAAAGGGAATTGAAGATGCTTGAACTCGAAAGGTAAATCGTTGGCAATAATCAGTATTTGCGGAATCGGCACGTCTTCCGCTTTGAATTTGCCGCTGATGATTTTTGCCTCGATCAGATTTGATGTAAATTTTTTGATAACCAGTCTTGTTCCGTTGCACAGTTTTGGCGCGTTCAAATTTTGAATGAGCATCACCGGTAATCCTTAATGTCAAAATGTGTGGTGGCATTCCAGCTGGCTCCAACTAATTAAAAAATTCTGTTGGATAATTGATTCTCTGTCGCAATTTTGCTCAAGCTGAGATTTGCGTTGTTTCTACGTTTCAGCGGCTCTTGATGTTCATGCTCTGTCTCGGTTTTGGTCAAGTCGAGATTCGTGTTGTTCTTCCATTTCATCGGCTCTTTTTTTCCCCTCATTCTCGTTGCTTTGGATGTTTTCATCCAATTGAAATTTTTTTTAGTGGCATTGTTGAGTATATTGTGACTTCACACAATCACAGTCTGTCTCACTTGCACAGCACGTATACTTCAAAATGTTATCAAATTCGGTCTAGTAGTTGTCATGCCCCCTCATCTGATCACAACCAAAATTCACAGAAACAATCCTCAGACTATACTGTAGTTTCCCTGAAAATGTAATCAAAATCGGTTGAGCGGTTTGACGTCCATAGGGAACATACATACATACATACATCTATTTTTACATAGACTCACATCACTGAGTTCCCCTGTAATTGTTGTTGCTAATAGCAACCAATCACAGCTCATCTTTTATTTCTTATACTGTCAAGGTAAACTGAAAGTTGCGCTGCCAATTCTTATACTGTTGAGGTAAACTGAAAGCTGCGCTGCGATTGGCTGCCATTTCTTATACTGCTGAGGTAAAATGAAAGCGGAGTTGTGATTTGCTGCTATTTGTTATACTGCTGAGGTAAAATGAAAGCTGCGCTTTGATTGGTTGCTATGGGCAACACAGATTTTCTTTTTGAAAGCTTCTATGACGAATCATAGTTTTCTCTTATATCAGCAGTGTCACGTCCCCCTCGTTCGATCGCAGCCAAATATTACAGAAACCATCCTCAGACTATACTATAGTTTCCCTGAAAATGTAATCAAAATCGGTTGAGCAGTTTATAAGTCCATAGGGAACATGCATACATATATATATATATATACATCTTATATATAAAAGGAGAAGACCTGACTCACTGACTCATCAACGCCCAGCCTAAACCCTTGGACCTAGAAACCTGAATTTTTGCACAGGTGTTGTTTTTATAAGAAAGGATTTTTTGAAATCCCACCCTTAAAGGGGTGAAAAAGGGGTTGTTTATGGGAAATATGTTACTGCATAACTTCCAAACGGCTGGAGATATTTCGATAATACTTGGTCACATGTTACTTATATGTTCACTTAAAATATAGGATAGTTAATTTAACCCTTAACTACCCCCATTTGTGAGGGTCGGGTTTTTGTTTAAAGTCCCAAATCAATGGTAAATGTATGTTCCCACATAACTTCCGTATGGCTGGAGATATTTCAATACCTGGTACGCATATTACAGGTCGGGATAGGAGGTCGGGGTATAGGAGGTCGGGGTATAGGAGGTCGAGATAGGAGGACGGGATGGTCGGGATAGGAGGACGGTATAGGAAGTCGGGATAGGAGGACGGGATAGGAGGACGGGATAGGAGGACGGGATAGGAGGTCGGGGTATAGGAGGTCGATATAGGAGGACGGGATAGGAGGACGGGATGGTCAAGATAGGAGGTCGAGTTAGGAGGATGTGATATGAGGTCGAGATAGGACAGGATAGGAGGTTGAGATAGGAGGTCAAGATAGGAGGACGGGATGGTCGGGATAGGGGGTCGGGATAGGGGGTCGGGATAGGAGGTCGAGATAGGAGGTCGGGATAGGAGGTCGGGATAGGAGGTCGGGATAGGAGGACTGTTTGCAGTATATAAGCAGCACGAGAAGGCGGGTTCCCCTGCGCGCAGACTCAGTAAAAGTCCTCAAAGGATGTCAATCTTCAATTCCATGAAACAGCAGATGTAATGTTTCGGGTTGTTTGGATTCCTGTAGACTTTACCGGCAAATCACTAGAGGTCCCCATACCACCCAGAAAATAGGAGATTTATCAAAACCTGTGTAGAAAGTGGTGCAGTTGCCTATAGCAACCAATCATATTGCTTCTTTCATTTTTCAGAGGCCCTAGTACAAATGAAAGAAGCAATCTGATTGGTTGCTATGGGCAACTGCACCACTCTTCCTCTACTCAGGTTGGATAAATCTCCACCCCATAATCCTTCCTAGTTGCAGCATCATCTTTGTCCCAGCTGAAGTACAGGCATGGACAAAGTCCAGTAAGTGAGGAAGAGTCTAGTGCTCACTCCTCTGTACTTACTCCTGTCCTGTCTATCAGACTCCTGTCTGAAAACAGAGCGAAGAGGTTACAGAGCAGCCTGCAGTGATTGGATAAAGAGACCCAGCACAACAGACTCAGGGAGGAAGTGAATGCATGGTGAGTGAGGGTGGGGCTCAGTGCTTGCCTCAGACATGCCCCTTCCTGAGCAGTGAATGTCAGAATGAGTGAGCAGCAGAACAGATGGATTTGTGAGCCACATACAGAAGCTAGACACATGAAAAAAGATATGTAAAGAAATGACCTAGTGAGTAACTTATCTAAGCATTATTTGTTCTTTAATATGACAGATAAGCTTTAATGATAACCTAATGACTAGAATCCAGAAAACGGCAGATAATAGAAAAGAAATGTAGTTGGAAGGTATGTTTCTATACAATTGTATTTGACCATGACTCACTTGTTATTCTGTTACAGGTACCCGCAAAGATTCTGCTCCACAGGTCATGTTACTTGAGGATGAGAATCTAATCATTGATGACATGAGGAGCAATGGGCAAACTGTCCCTGAGGAAAAGTAAGTTGTTCTTTACCTGGATAATAGGGGATTACCTTATTGGAATACAGTGAACTGGTACAGAACAACATGTACTGTATCTCCAAAAAAACAAGCAAATGAGAAGAGAGAATTATTAGGAAATGTAAGTCACTGTGTTAATGCATAATAGCATAAAATGCACCCCCCAAAAAATTACAGAAGGCATCTAGATGTGACCTCCATGACATAAACACCACTAAACTAACAAAGTTAAAATGGGAGTCACTTGTAAACATAAAATCAAATCCAATCTTTATTAATAGCAATAAAAAGGGAGGGAGTGTATACAAATTATGGGCCAATGGAGCAACACCATAGAGCAGGCATACTCAACTGGCGGACCGCGATACAGATCCGGACCGCGGTCGCCAGTCATGTGGACCACCTGCTGCTCTCCCCTCCTTCATTTGTATAGGTGTCTTAACTCACCAATACAAATGAATAGCCGCGGCCGGAGCGAGGGAGCACTGTGCTCCTTGCCCGGCGCTTTTCTTGTGATGCAGGCGGCGCGATTAGCGCTACCTTCATCATCTGCTCTGGCCAGGCCTGACTAGAAGAGGCCGGAGCAGCGTGAGACCTGGGACGGGGAGCCTATGCTGTCAGGTGAGCAGTCATTCTGTGACACCTGTGACTCTCCAGGTTACAGAACTACAACTCCCATTATTACAGTCTGTCTGTGCATAATGGGAGTTGTAATTTGCAGCAGCTGAAGAGTCACAGTGACACAGTTTATGTGGTGGCATGGTGACTTAATTTATTCTGGGGGCGCAGTGACTTCATATATTCTGCGGGGCACGGTGGCATCATTTATTCTGGCGGGCACGGTGGCATCATTTATTTTGGGGGTCACAGTGGCATCATTTATTTTGGGGGTCACGGTGGCATCATTTATTCTGGGGGTCACGGTGGCATAGTTTATTCTGGGGGGCACGGTGGCATCGTTTATTCTGGGGGTGCACAGTGGCATTGTTTATTCTGGGGGGAAAGGTGGCATCATTTATTCTGGGGGGCACAGTGGCATCATTAATTGTTTTATGGTATAATTAGTCGGTACATGGCACAGTGTGTGTTAAAATTATATTTGGGGGCATATTGTGTGGCAGTAATATACCAGGGATATAGCGTGTGGCAGCACTATACCAGGAATATAGCATGTGGCAGTACTATACCAGGGATATAGCGTGTGGCAGTACTATACCAGGGGTATAGCGTGTGGCAGTACTATACCAGGGGCATACCAAGTGGCAGAAATATACCTGAGGCACAGCGTGTGGCAGTAATATACCTGGAGCACAGCATATGAATTTAATATATTAGGGGCATAGCGTGTGGCAGTAATATATTCAGGGGCACAGCGTGCGGCAGTTATATATTCCGGGGCACAGCATACTGCAGTAATATATTCAGGGGCACAGCATACTGCAGTAATATATTCAGGGGCACAGCATACTGCAGTAATATATTCAGGGGCACAGCATACTGAAGTAATATATTCAGGGGCACAGCATACTGCAGTAATATATTCAGGTGCACAGCATACTGCAGTAATATTCGGGGGCACAGCATGCTGCAGTAATATTCAAGGGCACAGCGTGTGGCTGTATTATATTCAGGGGTACAGCGTGCAGCAGTAATATACTGTATTTGGGGGCACAGCATGCTGCAGTAATATATTCAGGGGCACACTGTGTGGCAGTAATATATTCAGGGGCATAGCATGCTGCAGTAATATATTCAGGGGCATAGGTTGCGGCAGTATTATATTCAGGGGCACAGTGTTCTTCAGTCATATATTCAGGGGTATAGTATGTGGCAGTATTCCGGGGTACAGTGTGTGGCAGTATTATATTCAGGGTTACAGTGTGCAGCAGTATTATATTCAGGGGTACAGCGTGTAGCAGTATTATATTCAGGTGTACAGTGTGTGGCAGTATTATATTCAGGGGTACAGTGTGAAGTAGTATTATATTCAGGGGTACAGCATGTAGCAGTATTTTATTCAGGAGTATCAGGAGTATAGTCTCTGGTAGTATTCAGAAAATACAGGAAACAGTACATTTACATCCTCCCGACTTCAGCCTTTTTACCTATTTCCTTCATGGCACTGCGGCCACTAGGTGTGAATCAGGCCTCAGTGCTTTGCTCGGACCTTTACCAGTGGCAGACCTGGATAATCGGACCCTCATTAACCTCTTAAGGACCCAGGACGTACGGGGACGTCCCCGCACCCTGGGCCTTAAGGACCCAGGACGTCCCCGTACGTCCTGGCGTTTTCCGGTCTCTGCCGCTCGCCGGGCAGAGATCGGAACTGGATGCCTGCTGAAATCCTTCAGCAGGCATCCAGGGCAAACGCCGAGGGGGGCCATGTAGGCCCCCCATGTCGGCGATCGGCGCAAATCGCAAGGGAAATCGCCCTTGCGATCTGCGGCGATACCGGGCTGATCGGGTCTCTGGGACCCGACCGCCCGGTAATTTCGCATGATCCCGGCTGTCACAGACAGCCAGGACCATGCTGAAGTATCGGAGCGAGGTGGTAAACCTGCCACCTCCTCCGATCCCCTGCGATCTGTCGGTTAGTTAACCGACCAATCGCAGGAGGGGGGGCGGTTACTTCCTCCCGCCCTGCCCGGCCCCTGAAAGTCCGGAGAGGACGGGAGGAAGACCGGAGGACGCGGCGGGGGACGGGGGAGTGCTGGGGACCGGCCCCGGTACTTACCTCGTCCCTGAAGACCCGGATCCAGACGATGAAGACGGCGGCGGCGACAGGTGAGTAGATCTTCAGCCGCGGTCGGGCCGTCAAGCGACATGAATTGCTGTAATAGGACCCTGTAAACTACAACTCCCAGCATGCCCAGACAGCCCTTGGCGTCTGGGCATGCTGGGAGTTGCAGTTTTGCAACATCTGGAGGTCCACAGTTTTTGGACCTATGTGCCCTTCCAGATGTTGCAAAACTACACATCCTCAGCATGCCCTTACTGTCCAGGCATGCTGGGAGTTGTAGTTCTGTAACATCTGGCCCTTCAAATGTTGCAGAACTACAACTCCCAGCATGGCTGGACAGTTTTGGCATACCGGGAGTTGTAGTTTTGCAACATCTGGAAGGGCACAGATTGGGAACCACTGTATTAGTGGTCTGCAAAATAGTCCTCCAGATGTTGCAAAACTACAACTCCAAGCATGCTGGGAGTTGTAGTTCGGCAACATCTGGCTCTAAAGATGTTGCCGAACTACTACTCCCAGCATGCCTGAGAATGTTTGGGAGTTGTGGTTTTGCAACAGCTGGAGGCACACTGGTTGGGAAACATTGTTTCCTAACTCAGTGTTTCCCAACCCGTGTGCCTCCAGCTGTTGCAAAACCACAACTCCCAAACATTCTCAGGCATGCTGGGAGTAGTAGTTTTGCAACAGCTGGAGGTCCCCCCCCCTGTGAATGTACAGGGTACATTCACATGGGCAGGGGCTTACAGTGAGTATCGGGCTGCAAGTTTGCAATGCAGCAAATTTTGCGCGGCAGCTCAAACTCGCTGTAACCCCCCGCCCGTGTGACTGTACCCTAAAAACACTACACTACACTAACACAAAATAAAATAAAAAGTAAAAAACACTACATATACACATATCCCTACACAGCCCCCCTCCCTTCCCAATAAAAATGAAAACCGCCTGGTACGCCACTCTTTCCAAAATGGAGCCTCCAGCTGTTGCAAAACAACAACTCCCAGTATTGCCGGACAGCCGTTGACTGTCCAGGCATGCTGGGAGTTTTGCAACAGCTGGAGGCACCCTGTTTGGGAATCACTGGCGTAGAATACCCCTATGTCCACCCCTATGCAAATCCCTAATTCAGGCCTCAAATGCGCATGGCGCTCTCACTTTGGAGCCCTGTCGTATTTCAAGGCAACAGTTTAGGGCCACATATGGGGTATCGCCGTACTCGGGAGAAATTGACTAACAAATCTTGGGGGTCTTTTTCTCCTTTCACCCCTATGAAAAGGTGAAGTTGGGGTCTACACCAGCATGTTAGTGTAAAAAGTTTATTTTTTTTTTACACTAACATGCTGGTGTTGTCCTATACTTTTCATTTTGACAAGCGGTAAAGGGGAAAAAAGCCCCCCAAAATTTGTAACGCAATTTCTCCCGAGTACGGAGATACCCCATATGTGGGCGCAAAGTGCTCTGGGGGCGCACAACAAGGCCCAGAAGGGAGAGTGCGCCATGTACATTTGAGGTGATTTGCACAGGGGTGGCTGATTGTTACAGCGGTTTTGACAAACGCAAAAAAAAAAAAAAAAACACATGTGACCCCATTTCGGAAACTACACCCCTCACGGAATGTAATGAGGGGTGCAGTGAGAATTTACACCCCACAGGTGTCTGACAGATCTTTGGAAGAGTGGGCTGTGCAAATTAAAAATGTTGTACAGCCCACTGTTCCAAAGATATGACAAACACCAGTGGGGGGTAAATGCTCACTTTACGCCTTCTTACGTTCCTCAAGGGGTCTAGTTTCCAAAATGATATGCCATGTGGGGGTTATTTTGCTGTCCTGGCACCATAGGGGCTTCCTAAATGCGACATGCCCCCTGAGCAAAATTTGCTCTCAAAAAGCCAAATATGACTCCTTCTCTTCTGAGCATTGTAGTTCGCCCGTAGTGCACTTCAGGTCAACTTATGGGGTACCTCCATACTCAGAAGAGATGTGGTTACAAATTTTGGGGGGTATTTTCTGCTATTAACCCTTGCAAAAATGTGAAATTTGGGGGGGGAAACACACCTTTTAGTGATTTTTTTTATTATTTTTTATACGTATGCAAAAGTCGTGAAACCCCTGTGGGGTATTAAGGCTCACTTTATTTCTTGTTACGTTCCACAAGGGGTCTAGTTTCCAAAATGGTATGCCATGTGTATTTTTTTTTTGCTGTCCTGGCACCATAGGGGCTTCCTAAATGCGACATGCCCCCGAGCAAAATTTGCTCTCAAAAAGCCAAATATGACTCCTTCTCTTCTGAGCATTGTAGTTCTCTTCTGAGCATTGTAGTTCACCCATAGTACACCTCAGGTCAACACCTCAGGTCTAGTTTCCAAAATGGTATGCCATGTGGGAGATTTTTGCTGTTCTGGCACCATAGGGGCTTCCTAAATGCAACATGCCCCCCAAAAAACATTTAAAAAAAACGTACTCTCCAAAATCCCCTTGTCGCTCCTTCACTTCTGAGCCCTCTACTGCGCCCGCCGAACACTTTACATAGACATATGAGGTATGTGCTTACTCGAGAGAAATTGGGCTACAAATATAAGTATACATTTTCTCCTTTTTCCCCTTGTAAAAATTCAAAAATTGGGTCTACAAGAACATGCGAGTGTAAAAAATGGAGATTGTGAATTTTCTCCTTCACTTTGCTGTTATTCCTGTGAAACACCTAAAGGGTTAAAACGCGGACTGAATGTCATTTTGAATACTTTGTGGGGTGCAGTTTTTATAATTGGGTCATTCGTGGGGTATTTCTAATATGAAGACCCTTCAAATCCACTTCAAACCTGAACTGGTCCATGAAAAATTGTGAGTTTGGAAATTTTGTGAAAAATTGGAAAATTGCTGCTGAACTTTGAAGCCCTCTGGTGTCTTCCAAAAGTAAAAACACGTCAATTTTATGATGCAAACATAAAGTAGACATATTGTATATGTGAATCAAATCTTTTTTTTATTTGGAATATCCATTTTCCTTACAAGCAGAGAGCTTCAAAGTTAGAAAAATGCAAAATTTTCAAATTTTTCATAAAATTTGGGGATTTTTCACCAAGAAAGGATGCAAGATACCACAAAATTTTACCACTATGTTAAAGTAGAATATGTCGCGAAAAAACAATCTCGGAATCAGAATGATAACTAAAAGCATTCCAGAGTTATTAATGTTTAAAGTGACAGTGGTCAGATGTGCAAAAAATGGCCGGGTCCTGAGGTGTAAAATGGCTGGGTCCTTAAGGGGTTAAGAATAGTTGAGTACCCCTGCCCTAGAGTCTCTGCATGATATAAACTGATATAAAGTACACATATATAGGAGTGTATGTTGGTGTAAAAATAATGAATCCACACTCAGATACATACAAGGTAATCAAATGTCTTCAACACTGCTCAAAAAAAATTAATAAAGGGAACACTAAGATAACACATCCTAGATCTAAATGAACTAATTGTATGAAATACTTTCGTCTTTACATAGTTGAATGTGTTGACAACAAAATCTCACAAAAATTATCAATGGAAATCAAAATTATCAACCCATGGAGGTCTGGATATGGAGTCACACTCAAAATGAAAGTGGAAAACCACACTACAGGCTTATCCAACTTTATGTAATGTCCTTAAAACAAGTCAAAATGAGGCTCAGTAGTGTGTGTGGCCTCCACGTGTCCGTATGACCTCCCTACAATGCCTGGGCATGCTCCTGATGAGGTGGTGGATGGTCTCCTGAGGGATGTCCTCCCAGACCTGGACTAAAGCATCCACCAACTCCTGGACAGTCTGTGGTGCAACGTGGATGGAGCGAGGCATGATGGCCCAGATGGGCTCAATCGGATTCAGGTCTGGGGAACGGGCGGGCCAGTCCATAGCATCTATGCCTTCCTCTTGCAGGAACTGCTGACACACTCCAGCCACATGAGGTCTAGCATTGTCTTGCATTATGAGGAACCCAGGGCCAACCGCACCAGCATATGGTCTCACAAGGGGTCTGAGGATCTCATCTCGGTACCTAATGGCAGTCAGGCTACCTCTGGCAAGCACATGGAGGGTTGTGCGGCCCCCCCAAAGAAATGCCACCCCACACCATTACTGGACCACCGCCAAACCGGTCATGCTGGAGGATGTTGCAGGCAGCAGAACGTTCTCCACAGCGACTCCAGAGTCTGTCACGTCTGTCACATGTGCTCAGTGTGAACCTGCTTTCATCTGTGAAGAGCACAGGGCGCCAGTGGTGAATTTGCCAATCTTGGTGTTCTCTGGCAAATGCCAAAGGTCCTGCACGGTGTTGGGCTGTAAGCACAACCCTCACCTGTCTATGTTGGGCCCTCATACCACCCTCATGGAGTCTGTTTCTGACTTTGTGTTTGAGTGGACACATGCACATTTGTGGCCTACTGGAGGTAATTTTGCAGAGCTCTGGCAGTGCTCCTCCTGCTCCTATTTGCACAAAGACAGAGGTAGGAGGGCCTCCTCCACGTCTCCTGATGTACTGGCCTGTCTCCTGTTAGCGCCTCCATGCCCTGGACACTACACTGACAGACACAGCAAACCTTCTTGCTACAGCTCACATCGATGTGCCATCCTGGATGAGCTGCACTACCTGAGCCACACGTGTGGGTTGTAGACTCCGTCTCATGCTACCACTAGAGTGAAAGCATTCAAAAGTGACCAAAACATCAGCCAGGAAGCATAGGAACTGAGTAGTAGTCTGTGGTCGCCACCTTCAGAACCACTCCTTTATTGGGGATGTCTTGCTAATTGCCTATAATTTCCACCTGTTGTCTGTTCCATTTGCACAGCAGCATGTGAAATTGATTGTCAGTCAGTGTTCTTCCTGAGTGGACAGTGTGATTTCTCAGAAGTGTCATTGACTTGGAGTTACATTGTGTTGTTTAAGTGTTCCCTTTATTTTTTTGAGCAGTGTATATATATATATATATATATATATATATATATATATATATATATATATATATGACAATTCATAATGTATAGAACACATTTCATTATTTTGTATGTATCTGAGTGTGGAAACAATCTAGTCTAGAAACTGTTGCAAACACCGAATAACATGGTAGAATATCTTTGGGAAAAACTTGGCTATGCAAACATGGTGCATCCCTGCAGAGACCGAATGTTATATAGATTCCCCAGCTAAATGTATTTTTGCGTGAAAAAAAGTCAGTTTGGTAGTAAAAACCAAAAGAAGAGTGAAGAAAGCATGTAAAGTCTTGCGCTTTTTTCTGTTCTTATTAACAGTTTGTTCTACCATAAGTTAAAGGGGTACTCCCGTGGAAAACTTTTTTTTAAATCAACTTGTGCCAGAAAGTTAAACAGATTTGTAAATCACTTCTATTAAAAAATCTTAATCCTTCCAGTACTTTTTAGGGGCTGTATACTAAAGAGAAATCCAAAAAAGAAATGCATTTCCTCTAATGTCATGACCACAGTGCTCTCTGCTGACCTCTTCTGTCCATTTTAGGAACTGTCCAGAGCAGCATATGTTTGCTATGGGGATTTTCTCCTGCTCTGGACAGTTCATAAAATGAACAGCAGAGGTCAGCAGAGAGCACTATGGTCATGACATCAGAGGAAATGCATTTCTTTTTTTGGATTTCTCTTTAGTATACAGCCCCTAAAAAGTACTGGAGGGATTAAGATTTTGGAAGTGATATACAAATCTGTTTAACTTTCTGGCACCAGTTGATTTAAAAAAAAAAGTTTTCCACAGGAGTACCCCTTTAAAGGCTGCAGTAATTTAGGCCGACATGTTGTTTATAGATGTAATTCCTAATGACTTCCTTAAGAATAAAACTTTGTTGTTTGATTGTTCTTTCTTTCTAGTAAGTAGCCAAGTGGGCAGTCTTATCAGTGATTGACAGCTGTCTCTGTATACTGAGATGTGACTCAATCACAGAGTACGACTGCCCACCAGACTCCTAGGCATAGAATGATCGGAGATGAAAATGAATAAAATCCAAGTTGTCCTGAATATTTTTCTATGGGGATGAGATGAGTCAGGATAAGTGGAAGCTGGAACCGTGCTGTCAAGGAAGGAGGTAAGATAGATTCAGGATTGTAGTATCAAATACTTTTATTCTTGTATACTTTTATTCTTGTAACATGTGCACGCAACGCATTTCAAAACCAATCCGGATTGGTTTGAAACGCGTTGCATGCACATGTTACAAGAATAAAAGTATTTGATACTGTAATCCTGAATCCATCTTACCTCCTTCCTTGACAGCACAGTTCCAGCTTCCACTTCTCCTGCCTCATCTCGTCCCCATTGTCTTCATGTCCGTTGTCCGGCATGGGAAGCTGCTGCAGTCTATCAGATTCTATACACTTTTCTGAGCGTTGTGCTTCACCAGGTGAGCGAGTTTCCTACAAGATCTCTATCACTGCGATTCCATCATTGTTTCCACACAGGGAGCGCTCCGTGTTTTTTGATTTTGGTCTCCATTAGAAGCTATCCTCTGGTGAATATTTTTCTATACACCGGTGCTTTTCTATAATGCTGCCTGAAGATCAGATACAATGTTCAACAGGGCAGGTTCCCTATGGCTATGGGCTCCTTTGAAATTATTTTTATTATTCCATTGTACGTAAAATTGAAAGAAAAAAAAAATTCTATGGGTCTTTACTACAAATTTTGCTTAACCCCTTCATGACCCAGCCCATTTTCACCTTCAGGACCTGGGCATTTTTTGAAAATCTGACCACTGTCACTTTAAACATTAATAACTCTGGAATGCTTTTACTTATCATTCTGATTCCGAGATTGTTTTTTCGTGACATATTCTACTTTATGTTATTGGTAAAATTGCACTGATATTTGCATCCTTTCTTGGTAAAAAATCTAAAAATTTCATGAAAATTTTGAAAATTTAGCATTTTTCTAACTTTGAAAGTCTCTTCTTGAAAGGAAAATGGATATTCCAAATAAATTACATATTGATTCACATATACAATATGTCTACTTTGTGTTTGCATAAAAAAAATTGACAAGTTTTTACTTTTGGAGGACACCAGAGGGCTTCAAAGTTCCGCAGCAATTTTCCAATTTTTCTCAAGATTTTCAAAATCGTAATTTTTCAGGAACCAGTTCAGGTTGGAAGTGGATTTTAAGGGTCTTCATATTAGAAATACCCCATAAATGACCGCATTATAAAAACTGCACCCCCCAAAGTATTCAAAATGACATTCAGTAAGTGTTTTAACCCTTTAGGTGTTTCACAGGAATAGCAGCAAAGTGAAGGAGAAAATTCTAAATCTTCATTTTTTACACTCGCATTTTCTTGTAGACCCAATTTTTGAATTTTTACAAGGGGTAAAAGGAGAGAAATCACCCTAAAATTTGTAACCCAATTTCTCTCGAGTAAGGAAATACCTCATATGCGTATGTAAAATGTTCGGCGGGCGCAGTAGAGGGCTCAGAAGGGAAGGAGCGACAATGGGATTTTGGAGAGTGAGTTTTTCTGAAAGGGTTTTTGGGGGGCATGTCCCATTTAGGAAGCCTCTATGGTGCCAGAACAGTGGACCCCCCCCCACATGTGACCCCATTTTGGAAACTATACCCCTCATGGAATTTAATAAGGGGTGCAGTGAGCATTTACACCCCACTGGCGTTTGACAGATATTTGAAACGGTGGATTGTGCAAATCAAAAATTTTATTTTTCATTTTCACAGACCACTGGTCCAAAAATCTGTCATACACCAGTGGGGTGTAAATGCTCACTGCACCCCTTATTACATTCCGTGAGGGGTGTAGTTTCCAAAATGGGGTCACATATGGATATTTATTGTTTTGCGTTTGTCAGAACTGCTGTAACAATCAGCCACCCCTGTGCAAATCGCCTCAAATGTACATGGTGCACTCTCCCTTCTGGGCCTTGTTGTGCGCCCTCAGAGCACTTTGCACCCACATATGGGGTATCTCCGTACTCGGGAGAAATTGCATTACAAATTTAGAGGGTCTTTTTTCCCTTTTACCTCTTGTGAAAATGAAAAGTATAGGGCAACACCAGCATGTCAGTGTAAAAAATTTATTTTTTTACACTAACATGCTGGTGTAGACCCCAATTTCACCTTTTCATAAGGGGTTAAAGAAGAAAAAGCCCTCCAAAATTTGTAAGGCAATTTCTCCCGAGTACGGCGATACCCCATATGTGTCCCAAAACTGTTGCCCTGAAATACGACAGGGCTCCAAAGTGAGAGAGCGCCATGCGCATTTGAGGCCTGAATTAGGGATTTGCATAGGGGTGGACATAGGGGTATTCTACGCCAGTGATTCCCAAACAGGGTGCCTCCAGCTGTTGCAAAACTCCCAGCATGCCTGGACAGTCAATGGCTGTCCGGCAATACTGGGAGTTATTATTTTGCAACAGCTGGAGGCTCCGTTTTGGAAACAGTAGCGTACCAGACGTTTTTCATTTTTTTGGGGGGAGGGGGACTGTGTATGGGTATGTGTATATGTAGTGTTTTTTACTTTTTATTTTAGGTTAGTGTTAGTGTAGTGTAGTGTTTTTAGGGTACAGTCACATGGGCAGAGGTTCACAGCAAGTTTGCCGCTGGGAGTTTGAGCTGCAGCGCAAAATTTGCGCCATCTCAAACTTGCAGCACTCACTGTAAACCTCCGCCCATGTGAGTGTACCCTGTACATTCACATTGGGGGGAGGGGGCAAACATCCAGCTGTTGCAAACTCCGAGCATGCCCTTTGGCGGTCCGTGCATGCTGGGAGTTGTAGTTTTGCAACAGCTGGAGGCACACTGGTTTGGAAGCACTAAGTTAAGTAATAAACTTTCAAGTGTTTTGCAACCAAACTTAGTGTTTCCAAACCAGTGTGCCTCCAGCTGTTGCAAAACTACAACTCACAGCATGCATGGTCTGTCAGTGCATGCTGGGAGTTATAGTTTTGCAACAATTGCAACAGCTGGAGGCACTGAGTTAGGAAACGGACAATGTTTCCCAACTAGTGTGCCTCCAGTTGTTGCAAAACTACAACTCCCAGCATGCCCAGACTGCCCAGGCATGCTGGAAGTTGTAGTTCGGCAATATCTGAAGGATCAGATGTTGCCGAACTACAACTTCCAGCATGCTTGGGCAGTCTGGGCATGCTGGGAGTTGTAGTTTTGCAACATCTGGAGGTCCACAGTTTGGAGACCACTGTATAATGGTCTCCAATCTGTGCTCTTCCAGATGTTAGAGAACTACAACTCCCAGCATGCCTGGACAGACTGAGCATGCTGGGAGTTGTAGTTTTGCAACATCTGGAAGAGCACAGATTGGAGACCATTATACAGTGGTCTCCAAACTGTGGACCTCCAGATGTTGCAAAACTACAACTCCCAGCATGCCCAGAAAGCCAAAGGCTGTCTGGGCATGCTGGGAGTTGCAGTATTGAAACTCCCAGAGGCAGCAGTGAGATCGCTTTACGGCGATCTCACTGCTGCCAATGAAGATGCCGCACTGCTGCCGGAAACTCACCTCCGGGACGCAGCGCCGCTGGGACCGCATGGAGGACGCCGGGACCGCTCGGGACACCGCTCGGACGGGTAAGTGACGCCGGGGGACGGGTCAGGGACACTTAGCAGAGCGGTGTGTGTCCCGATCCCCGTGATCGGGACTCACACACCGCGCTGCTAAGTATTTTCATAGGGAAACGCTGCTGGGGGGGGTGGGGGATGAAACCCCCCGTGGTTGCACGGTAAGATGGCTGGCTATCAGTGATAGCCACCATCTTTCCGGGCGCTGCGGGATGCCGCGAGTAGCGGCAGTAATGTTCATGACGTACCTGTATGTCATGGGTCGGGAACACCTTGCCACTGATGACGTACAGGTATGTCATAGGTCGGGAAGGGGTTAATCTTTCTTCTGCATATATTTATATATAGCAGCTCTGTCTTGTGAAATCTGTATCAAGAGAAGCTACCTGTCATCTTCTAAGCTGATTTTTTACAAAAGTAAAGGTCAAATGTCATCTAGCACATGTTCACAAATCTATTCAATGCACTATAAGGGATTAGTAGTGGTTTGGAGGGGGTTAAAGCTTATGACAGATTCCCATTGATGAGGACTAGAGATGAGCAAATCGAAGTTGACGAACCCGAATTCATTACAAATTTCATGAAAAATTCGATGCGCAATGAATGCGAATATCGCCGCGGTTCGATCGCGCGAATGGCTTCATTAAACTCCATTTTACAGCGTTCCAGGCTATTGGAGACCTAAGATGGCGGATCCACATGTGAGTACATGGGGCAGGGGATTATGGGAGGGCGGGAAACTGCGGCGGGAATGAAGGTAGGCGGGCTGACCCAGAACCACATGTGAGATGCAGCCTATCAGTGTTCACTGACCCCTGTGATGTCACAGCCCCTATATAATTGGCGGCCATCTTGCCTCTCTTCATTTAATCTATGCACTCAGATGGAGAGGACGGGACTGCGTGTGTGTGAATAGCTCATACCACAGCGTTACACTGCAACTGCTAGTCACATCAGCATAACGGAAAGACAGGAGTGCAGAGTGCTGTGCTGTTACACTGAGAAGGATCATTGATAGCTAAACCTCCTATTCACGTTATTGAGCATTGCAGCAGAGAGGGGCAGATAGCTGTCAGCTGCCTCATACAGATCTCCAAGCTGCCTGAACTTTCTGAAGCATCTTATCTCCTCATTTTTCAGCCCAATTGAGTTTATTTTTATTTGTTCCACAAATCTTCTGCTGCTCAGAATTGTGTGACAGAGTGCAATTTAGGGTTTAATCCCTGGATTTTTTTTTTTTTTGTGGTGCTGCACTGTTGGGTCCTGCTGCTGTTCAGAAATAGGTGATTGTTCAATGGACTGTAGTGCATTTGTACCATTTTGTACCTGTTAATCTGTCAAGGGGGCTATATACTGTGCAAGTCAAAACAATAGTATTCACCGGCTGTTTAAAAAAAAAAATATATATCTTTTTTTCTGCGTATAGTTATGCATATTACTGCCCTCATCAGTGCATAGCACATAGGTACATGCAAGTATTGTACCATTTAGTATCTGTTAAGCTGTCAAGGTGCTCCAAACCGTCAAAGTCCAAACAATAGAATCCACCGGCTGGTGTTTTACAAAAATACAGAGTTTTTCTGCGTATAGTTATGCATATTACTGCCCTCATCAGTGCATAGCGCATAGGTGCATCCAAGTATTGTATAATTTAGTACCTGTTAAGCTGTCAAGGTGCTCCATACCGTCAAAGTCCAAACAATCGTATCCACTGGATACTATGTGTTTTTTTGGGGGGATTGTGAAGCCCTGGTGTGTACTCGTGCATCAGCCAACTCCAAGCTGTGCCATTCAGGCAATATATGGGTTACTGATGTTGCTGTTGGGCCTGGGTCTGGGAATTTCAAATTTTCTCATAGGTAGCACCCGCTATCCAAAATCTTTTTCAAAAATTTCTAAAATTGTGGTGTTTTTTGGGGGGGGAGTGTGAAGCCCTGGTGTGTATTCGTGCATCAGCCAACTCCAGGCTGTGTCATTCAGACAATATATGGCTTACTGATGCCGTTGTGGGGCCTGGGTCTGGGAGTTTCAAATTTTCTCATAGGTAGCACCCGCTATCCAAAATCTTTTTCAAAAATTTCAAAAATTGTGGTGTTTTTGGGGGGGATTGTGAAGCCCTGTTTAAAAAATTTCTAAAATTGTTGTGTTTTTGGGGGGGGGATTGTGAAGTCCTGGTGTGTACTCGTGCATCAGCCAACTCCAGGCTGTGTCATTCAGGCAATATATGGGTTACTGATGCCGCTGTTGGGCCTGGGTCTGGGAATTTCAAATTTTCTCATAGGTAGTACCCTCTATCCAAAATCTTCGGTTTAAATTTCTTAATTCATCTTTTAATCTTAGGGATTGTGAAGGCCTAGTGCCTACTCATGCTGCTGGCTACTCCGGGCTGTGTCATTCATCCACTATATGGTGTCCTCATGCTGCCAACACCTCCACACTGTGCCATTCAGACACTATATGGTGTTCTCATGCTGCCAACACCTCCACGCTGTGTCATTCAGCCACTATATGGTCTCCTCATGCTTCAGCCTCATCCAAGCTGTGCCATTCAGCCACTAAATGGTGTCCTCATGCTGCCAACACCTCCACGCTGTGCCATTCAGCCACTATATGGTCTCCTCCTGCTGCCAACACCTCCATGTTGTGTCATTCAGTCACTATATGGTCTCCTGACACTGATGCCACCACCAGGCTCTGTAATTGTGCTGCTGTGCGGCAGTGATTCTAAAAGCGATGCTGGTAATCTGTATGTTATTCTGAATAACAGTATTATTTCACTACCCCAGCACACTCCATATGCGTTTGAGAACACAGCAAAGTGTTCTATACCCCTATAGAGGCTGTATGTAGGCTAGAAATAGCCTTTTTTAATATAAATTCGCCGCGAAAAAATTCGGATCAAAACTAATTTTATCGGAAAATTCGGCGAATCGGCCAAATCGAATTTTTGAAAAGTTCGCTCATCTCTAATGAGGACCTATGGCCTCTCCTGATCTGTCGGTTTTAGTCAATACTTGTATTTCTTAAGAAATAACAATTCTGGAGCATCTTTTTTTCCAAGCTATAGTGTTGTGCCAATCCTATAGTGTTGGGCCAATGTTATTCTTACTAGGGTGCTACCCGTTTAGGGTATGTCCCTACATTGTCTATTACTGTAAGCTTTGATTGGTTAGTCTCAGACCTTGTAGGGACACACCTCTAACACCCAGTTGGCAATTTATTCAAACATTTTCAGTAAGAATAGGAGAGGATCGGCAGAGAACAAAGCTATAAGGGTACGTTCACACTGACATAGCAGATTTTTCTTCCATTGACCTTAATGGGTGGACATAAAATCTGCAAAAGTGGCATATTTACAGACTTTCCGAAGACCCATTGAAGTCGATGGTAGTAAAATTTGCTGCAGATTATGGGGGCTATTTATCAAAACCTGTCCAGAGGAAAAGTTGCTGAGTTACCCATAGCAACCAATCAGATCGCTTCTTTCATTTTCAAAGAGGCATGTGAAAAATTTGCTTAAGCAAGTAGAGTAGTAATTAGAAATAGTAATAGAGAAATAGTAATTTCTCTTTAACATTGTTATATTGCTATATTAGCTCTGTGCAGTGTGCAGGTATTTTAGCCTTCATCATACTGTATATATTTTTAGGCTCATTGTTACACATACACAATTTATGCTGAGCTTGTCTGCCCCCTTTCATACTGTGGAGGGCTTTTTTTTAATTTTGAATCAGCAGCTTTTCCTGGTTAATGGATCCCATTCTCTTTAAGTGTTGTATCGATAATCGATATTTGTTTGATGCATTGTTTGGCTGAACAAGCAAGTTGTAAAAAGTTGTTCATTTCAGAAATGTGTTATTTATCAAGAGCTAGAAGACAATTGAAGTACTACATTTAAGCATCTTGGCTTTTCTGACTCGGTATTGATTATTACTGCATGAAAGCTTTTTTTCTTCTGTAGTTAGAACTATCATCCAGGCTTTTCATGGTACCAGCTGTATAGCTGCCGTGAATGTGCTATTAGAATAAAAATAGATTATTCTTGATATCATTCTAATTTGCAGTTTTTGCCTTGCAGGAGTCTTGTAGACACAGTTTATGCGTTACGAGATGAAGTCAAAGAATTAAAACAGGTATGAATGAGCTAATTCATCTATTTATGTAACCTGTACATTGACCTATAGTATATTGTATTACTATCACTAAACCTATCCTATCACTGTATTTGTGACAATAAGACTCAATGATTTGGCCTCAGTTGGGTGAATGGTGTGCTGTTTCAAGTGAATCTGTCATCAGTGTCACCCGCACTAACCTGTTGGTACAGGCTGGTAGCAGGGCTGGATTAAGAGCATCATGGGCCTGGCGCTGAAGATTGTGATGGGCCTTTTATATCAAAGTATATAAAATGAAAACACAACACAAAGCAATTTTGTCACATGTTTCATGCACAATAAATTATATGTTAGTGTATGGAAACCTTGCATATCTTTATAGAATCTGTTCTTTAGCTAAAAAAAAAAAAAAGTGTGAGGTGTGGTAGAGGGTCTGCTATACCCCCCAGACTGTAACACCTATCCAATGTGACGTCACATCCGCTGCTTCTTTGGTTAACACGCAGGGCTTTGCTTGCCAGTGACGTGTTGCCACTTGTGAACCACAATCCCTATTCATGGTGCATGCACAGGATGTCAGACTGATCATACATCACAATCCCCATTCACGGTGCATAGGGGATGCATGTGTCAAAGGAGGCGCGGAGAAGTGTTGCCTTAGGGCACCCTAGCCACACCCCACCTCTTTCACACTCAATGCATCCCTAAAAAATGTTGTTTTTTTTTAGAGAAATAAAGGATCAAACAACATCTATAAGGATATGCAAAGTATCCACACACCAACATCTTTTATGGCTATGCTAGCAATTTCATATGCATAATTTTCACAAGTGTGAACCCCGCCTATCTATAGTGCCCAAATGGTAATGTCATTTCTTAGTGGGACTCACAGGCAATATCTTCTCTCATCAGCGTCGTCCTCTTGTATTTTATTTTCCATCTAGCTCGAACGGCTGTGACGATTCCTTCCAGACATATCATTTCTGCAGAATTGGTAGGGAAACCTTTTAGGTGCAGCAATTACCCAGCACCACATAAAGTAGTACAGCTATAAGAAGATATGCCATTCAGAAACAAGGAAAAGCTCTTAACACTTAGCTTTTCCATGCTCCTGAATGGCATATATGCTTATCATAGCTCAGCTATTATGGATAGATTTTCCTATAACATATAGTCAAAGCTGTCTATAACAGCTGAGCTATTATAAGCAGACATACCATTCAGAAGAATGAAAAAGCCAAGTGAGAAATTGTCATCTAACTTTTCTGGGCTCCTGAATGGCATATTTGCTTATCATAGTTCAGCTATTATAGACAGCTTTGACTATATGTTATAAGTGGCAAATATGTCTATAATAGCTGAGCTGTTATAAGCAGATATGCTATTCACAAAGCCAGAAAAGCTAGGTGACAATGTTTCACCTAGCTTTTTCATACTCCTGAGTGGCATATCTTCTTATAATAGCTCAGCTACTATAAGCAGACATACCATTCAGGAGCATGGAAAAGCTGGGTGAGACATTGTCACCTAGCTTTTCTGTGCACCTGAATGGCAAGTCAGTTCATGCCTGGTGGACTAGTGATATTTTTGGGGAAACTCCTGGGGCAGAGGCAGAGAGTAATGTTTGCCGGCAGCAGGACCTCAGGCAGGTGGCAGCTACAGCACACACAGTAGTTTTTTAAACTTGACGGGCGCTGGCCAAATGGGGGGAGGAGTCTCATACGCCACATTGATGTCATGTGGGGCATGAAGGTCAGCAGGTTACGCAGCCACATCACCACCAGGGCCGTAGGTAAGCCTGTGGGCCGGCCTGGGAGATCGCAGGGCCAGCCCTCTTTTACTGTTAACCAGACACGGCTCTAGAGTTTGTGAGGCCTTAGGCGTAACTGGAACATGAGGCCCCGGCATCATTTTCTGCAGACGTCACATAGTGATCCAATCGTCTGTGAGATGCCAATTCTGTCCAGTACATCGAGACCCTAATCACCAATAATACAAGTATACAAGGAGGGCAAAAAAAAATATACCATTTAGCAACTTTTGGGGTGCGTTCGTTTCTATGCAGTGCACTTTTCGGTAAAAAGACTCTTAATCTTTATTCTGTAGGTCCATACGATTAAAATGATCCCCCATTTTATATTGGTTATTTCTGTTTAATTACTTAAAAAAATTCTTGTACAAAAATGAGAATGCTTTAAAGTGTCTCTTCTCACCCCCTATAACCCTTTTATTTTTCCGCATACAGGGCGATATGAGGGCTAATTTTTTTGTGCTGTGATCTGACGTTTTTATCAGGACCATTTTTTTTATGACCCCTTTTGACCGTGTTTTATTTTTCGACCAAAAATACGCACTTCTGGACTTTGATATTTTTTCACGCTTTTGCCTTTCACTGTGTAACTCAATTAACATTATATTTTATTAGTTCAGACATTTGCACTCGTGGTGATACCACACATGTTTATAGTGTTTTTTTTTTGTTTTTTTTTTACATTATTTCATTTGAAAAATGAGAAAAGGGGGTGATTCAAACTTTTATTAGGGAAGGGGTTAAATCGCATGTATTTACTTTTTTTTCTACACTTTTTTAGTCCCCATGTATAGGCCAGCGAAAACAGGGACATAATACTGCGGGGCTATATACATCGACTGTGCTGTACCCACTGCTCTGGTTACTATATATATATATATATATATATATATATATATATATATATATATATATATAGCTTATGTTTATATGTGTATATATATATATATATATATATATATATATATATATATATATATATATATATATATAATATATAGCAGCCAGGGCACAGAGCAGCTGATGTATATAGACCCGCATTATTATGTCACTGTATACCAATGACTGTGCTGTGTCATCTGAACTGGCCCATACTACATATATTATATACGTAATATGTGCCAGGCAGGGCAGAGAACACAGCACAGACATTGTTATACAGTGACATAATACTGCTGGGCTACATACATTAATTGTGCTGTACCCACTGCCCTGGCTACTATATACATGCATATATATAGCAGCCAGGGCAGTGGGAACAGCACAATTAATGTATATAGCCAAACAGTATTATGTCAGTGTATATCAGTGTTTCCCAACGAGGGTGCCTCCAGCTGTTGCAAAACTACAACTACGGCATGCTGGTAGATGTAGTTTTGCAACAGCTGGAGGGACCCTGGTTGGGAAACAGTGCTGTATATCAATGACTGTGCTGTGGATAGGGGATAAGTCCAGGCCCGGCCACTGGGACTTAATTACAGAGCTCGTCACCTTCTGACCTTCTTTTCCGCACTGATGGCCGCCTCTGCAGGTCGGAGACTGTCAGACTGGACAGAGCTCCTCACATGGAGTGAAGATACAGACCGCAGAGGCTGTACATCTGTGAGGCAGTGTGTCTCTCTCCTGTCTCTTCAGCTCTGCTGTGAGCAGCCGGGGGAGGGGTCGGGCGGGCAGGGAGCTGCAGTGTCTTTGGCACATGATCAGCCCCCTCTCTTAAATGGCCAGGAGGTGCTGGTCGGAAGCAGCGCTGGGGCCCATAGGAAAGGTTTTATTTTTAAACTTCACTCCCTGCGGTCGGGGCCGGAGAGTAGGGAGCTGCGGCGGTCAGTCTGAGCGGGCCCTTTGTGCGGGCCACCGGGCCTTTAACGCAGGGGCCTGGAGCTGCCGCTCCATCCACCCCTACGTTAATCCTGCCCTGGCTGGTAGTGCGGGTGACACTGATAATAATAGTACTTGCCTATCCCCAATCTGTAGTCCAGTTTGCCCATTATCTTCCTCGTTTGTGTGGCAGGCTTCGTAAATGGGTGAACCTCCAGGAGCATGCTAACGTCACCGCTTCTGCTGCTGCTTCATTAGGCCTGTCTGCAAGCAGGCTTGGGGAAGCAGCAGCGACATCAGCATGCTCTGCCCGGGCACCAAGCCTGCTGCCTGAACATGGAAGATAGCAGATTATTGGAAGAAAGTATTATTATCATCAGTGTCACCCGCACTACACATGTATTTAGCTGAAAAGAGTACTTGCAGTAGACCCCCCCCCCCACACACACTCTTTAAATGTAGTACTTATTTTCACATTTCTCAAAAATGATTATTGAACATGGCAAGCTGAACAGCATAATGTAAGTCAGACCAAACTCTTCTTATCTTCCTACCACCACACACCATTTATCACACTGATTATATATCATTCTGGGAAAAAGTTGCAATGAACTTTCTAAACCTCCATCTCAAAATAAAGGAGACTTTTCAGAAGTGTTAGATTGCTGAAAACTATTTTCAAGAGCAAGGTCCTACAAAGTCAATATTATTTGTGAAAAAATATGCAAAAAGCTGAAAACCTCTTTAGCCTAAATACGAGGCCAAATTGTGATTCATAGGAGAGTAGCAAACAGGTAACCACTGATATAAAAGTAATATCAAATCATAAACAACATATATCTCTCAACCACAAGATAGGTGATAAATGAATGATTGTTGGGGGTCCAACCATTGGGACTTATATTAGTTACAGGTACAGGGGTCCCTAGCCTCCCCCCCCCCCATCTGAATGAAGTGGCGGTCACGTCTGCCCACTACCGTTCCATTTACTAGCTATGGGACTTTGGGACTTAGAGGTATTCAAGTACATCTCTGTCATTCTTAGTAAAGTTGTAGTATACACAAGTTTAACATAACTCTAACTCCATTCAAACCCTGTTTTCGTGATTGATAGTAATTCAGCAGTAGGACAACCCCCCCCCCAGATTTCATACATCATCTATCCTCCATCTATAGATGATACATGTTATTGGGCTGGACAACCCCTATAATAGGTTAATAAGTAAAACTTTTATAATTTCCAATATATTTTGAATAATGTTCTGTGGACTGATGGGTCAAAAGTGGAACTCCCGAGACAACATGGCTCCCATATCTGTAGTAAATCTGTAGTAACCCTTTAGACACCACAATCAAATTTGATTGTGGTATCTAAAAGCAGGAAAATGTATTTTCAGTCTGTTCGGGGGGCTCACAGGGTCCTGATCAGCTGGCATGACAGCAGAAGGGTCCCTACCTGCTTCTGTACCATCTGTTCGGCAGCCTATACAGGTGGAACATCAATAGTACTGATCAATGCTATGCTATGTCATAGCATTGTTCAGTGTTTGACATTGGGAAAATTGCATGTAATAATCTCCAATGGGGACTTAAAAATTGTGATTAAAAAATGTAAAATTAAAAAATCCTAAATGTGAAGCCCCTCCCCTAATAAAATTTTAAATCATCCCCCTTTTCCCATTTTTTTTATAAAATATTTTAAATTTAAATAACAACATTTTGCTCACTTCGTTTATCAGAAAAAATGAATAAAAAGCGATCAAAAAGTCCCAATAAAAACCAAAAAAGTTAATGATAAAAACTACAGATCACAGCACAAAAAAATGAGCCCTCAAACAGATGCATATATGGAAAAATAAGTGTTATGGGGATCAGAAGTGGACAATTTTAAACATACTTATTAAAAAAAGTAATAATTTTTTAAAAGTAGTAAATTAAAATACAGGGATATAGATTGAACTTGATGGACTCTTGTTTTTTTTTTTTCAATCTTATGAACTATGTAACTATATGATGATTTGCCAGAAAGTGATATGTATTGCTTATTTATCTTTACAGGAGAATAAGCGGATGAAGCAAAGTTTAGATGAAGAACAGAAGTCCAGAAAGGAATTGGAAAAGTTGGTCCGCAAAATGTTGAAACAAACTAGTGAGACGGCACGTGATGACCTGGCACATTAGTTACCACCTAACTTTCTAAAGAGTTATCACTTTCTTTAAGGACCTTATGTAAAGAACTTTGGATGACCCAATGTGCAGTCGTATATACCCTTCTCAGCATGCCAGGGTTACAGTGAGCCATGTGTACATATATGGCGGAATCCATTTGTTCTTCCTCTATAGGTTTGGTGTACCTTAATCACACTATGGCAGCCATTTTGTTAGGTGAATTCTTGTGTGGCCTCTTGAAGGGGTTTTCTGGTTTTTGAAACCAATGGGCTCCTACTTTTAAAAAGTTCCTTACATTGGGAACAGTGCTACATTGACCTAGATACCGTATATACATCTAATCCACTGGTTTTATTTTAATGTGAATAAGTGCACACTATACAAGCCTTCGGGAGGGTATAAAGTAGAGGCCCAGAGATTGCTTGTTTTAATAATATTTATTTACAGTAAACTGGACAACATTATCACTAGTAACATAATCACTAGTAAAACAATATTAAAGGAAATTGATAGCTGGACTATTTGAACAGCCAGGCAATGGCTTCCGTTACTGTATTATTACAGTCATACTGTAAATATAATATTCAGCATGGTCTGAGTTGTCTTCATTAAGAATCTACCTTCTTTAAAGGCTGAGGATAATCTTATCATTGGCTGAAATAGTTTAAGAAAAGCCATATCTAATGCAGCATTGAGATGAACAATGGAACATCAATATGACCCAGTGGCATTATGTTACTATATTTTTAGGCCTTCATCTAGTTGACTGGACACCAAGTATCCAGTGTGTGTAACATAGTCACATTGACTCAGGGTAAGGGGAAGGAATTGCCATTTTGTAG
This sequence comes from Hyla sarda, assembly GCF_029499605.1. Taxonomy (NCBI): domain Eukaryota; kingdom Metazoa; phylum Chordata; class Amphibia; order Anura; family Hylidae; genus Hyla; species Hyla sarda. The sequence continues at coordinate 124,609,959 of NC_079197.1, forward strand.
TTAAGATAAACTTCACTTCTTTTTTATTGTCTACGTTCTAAGCTGGTGTTTTCCCAAGCAGGGTACAGCCGGTTGTGGCAAAACGACATTTTCTGCAACAGCCAGAAGCACCCTGCTTGAGAAACACTGTTCTAAGCACAAAAATATTTGATTATTTATATATTTGTCAAAGGTGCAATATTGACTCCCTCTGCAATTGAAATATGAATGGTCATTTAGAAACAAAAAAAGCACTCACCCCTATAAAAAAAAAAAAAAAAAAAGGATAATATTTACCATAATACTCAATACCCCAGCTCTAATTTTCTTCCGTGTCCTAAAAGTGACCACATTATTGGTTGGATTGTAGGTGAAGCCCATCCATTTCATGACTTGTCTTTATATATTGGCCCCTTGTATCATGTGCATTGAGCTTTGTATTCTTGAATGGCAGGCTGTGCCTGTAATGGTGACTTCTTCTTATGCTAAACCCATAAAGTGACCTTTTAAAAACAGGAGACTGAATGTTGTGCCTTGTGAAAGATGATTTATTGGGGGTAGATAGTTTAGGTATGTAAATGAACTACATGAGACTTTCCAGTGTTTTGTTAAAACTGGTGTATTGTTGTTTTTATTTACATTGATATTTTGACATTTGGATACTTATCCACAGGATATGTAATTGTGGATAATTGCTGCAGGCCCCCCCTCTGGTCCCACTAAGACAGAGAATGGACTGTTTTATGTAGTTCTCTTCACTCCAGTTGACTTTCATAGGAGTTATGTAAACAATAATGCACCATTACCTACACTGGTTACAAGACACAGGCTTAATGCCATTTTGGCTGTTTGGCCTTTTTGGCCATTTCCATTGGCTGCAAGCAGGCAGAAACAGGTTGAGGGGCCTTTGAGATATGTGCGGACCTGATTTTGTTTTTAGACATTTATGGAATATTCTGTAGATATTTCATAAATGTCAAAGAAAGAAATACCTTTTCAGGGTACATTCACATGTACAATGTTTGCTGCAGACCTTATACTGCAGATTTGATATTCAACTATTTAGGTACAATAATTTACACAGCATTAAAGGGGTACTCCGCCCAAAGACATCTTATCCCCTATCCAAAGGATAGGGGATAAGATGTCAGATGGCCGGAGTCCCACCATTGGGGACCCCTGGGATCTACCATGCGGCACCCACCTTTAGCGGCTTCCAGAACCGCTGGAGGTCCTCAGGCTGAGTCCATCTCGACCACGGGTACGGAAGATCGTGACGTCACGACTCCGCCCCCATGTGACGTCACACTCCGCCCCTCAATGCAAGTCTATGGGAGGGGGCGTGACAACTGTCCCAGAAAAGCAGCACAGCTTGAACAAGGAAAAACAAGGTGGTGCACGCTGGATGTGGACCTTGGTGAATGGCTCACAACTTCATATCAAACAAGAAACCCGCAGCACAAAAAGTAGTAGTGCAAAAATAGTTGGAGGTTTATTGCATCATCCCAGTGTACAAAGAAGCGACGTTTCTGCGACCTGTCGTCGCCATTTTCAAGCTTGGAGCTTGAAAATGGCGACGAGAGGTCACAGAAACGTTGCTTCTTTGTACACTGGGATGATGCAATAAACCTCCAACTATTTTTGCACTACTACTTTGTGTGCTGCTGGTTTCTTGTTTGATATCTATCATACCTCTAAATACTATCTTTCCTCCCAATGTTCCCTCTTTTTACAGTGAACATAGCAGTGGGTAACTGCAACAACCAGCAACGGTTTTTTTTTTAGGGTATTATAGTGTAAATGACTTTCCCAAAACCTCGAAGATTCCCCTTTAAAAAGTTGTGCAGAATTCAAAAACCAAAACAGTGCCACATTTGTCTATGGGTTCTGCCTCATCTCAATTTTCTAGGGTATTATAGTATAAATTACTTTCCCAAAACCTTAAAGATTCCCCTTTAAATAGTTGTGCAGAATAAAAAAAAAAAAATACAATGCCACACTTTTTCTGCCTCATCTCAATGGAAATAAATGGACTAGAGCTGCAGTAACATACACAACCAGTAGTCCAGTATAGTACTCTATTTGGCAGAAAGCAGACTTGCCATTCTATTCCTGGACAGTCCCTTTAAGGGTATGTTTACATGATGGAAATTCAGCCAGGAAATTATTTTCTGAAATTCCACAGTGGTTCTGTGCTGTTCGCAGTGCTCAAGAACTGGCAACGGGCAGTCACTTATAAGCGCCGTCCCATTGAAAAATGATCTTCTCTAGTGGATTGCACCAGATTCTGCCAAAGGATTGAATGTGTTAAATCTTCCAGCGGAATCCAAATCGGTGTAAACTAGGTAGCATAATTCCATTAAGATCAATGGGAGGCTGCTACAAGTGTAAATTCCTTGAGAAATCTCTGTAGTGTGAATGAGGCCTATGGCTTATACTAGTGGGGCTGCAGGTCTCAAATAATATCAGGCCTCATTTATTAAAGCTGGCCTTGAGGCCTGTAGCAACCAATCAGAGTGCAGCTTTTATTTCTCAAATCTGAAAGCTGTGCTGTGGTTGGTTGCCTGCCGTGGGCAACAAGTCCATTTTTTTTCTCTCTTAATGTCCACTCAGAGACTGTGATATGTTTTATCTTTCGTTTCCTTAGTTATAAAATGTGTATTCGTATTATATGTAACCACCTAACCACCATATTTTATGTATATTATTTTATGGTCATATCATAAGCTCTGTCCTGAAATAGTTTATATGAGCAAAGCATGCTGGGTTCCGGCACAAAGTACAATTTCTTTTCTGTATGAAAGGAGCCATGTTTTATTTAAATGGCGACTGCGTCCTTAAGTAACTTATTTTTGAGAGGGAAATGTACTTTTTTCTGATTTATGTTTTCTGTTTGAAAAGCTATTCATCATGTTCTCTGACTGAAATTGTATATTATATGAAATTATATATCAGCAGCAGACAGTAATTGAATGTTTGGCTTCTTCAAGGAGTACAGTTGCCCATACACATAAGATAACTGTTGGCTAAACCACTGTTTCCTAACCAGTGTGCCTCCAGCTGTTGCTAAACTACAACTCCCAGCATGCTGGGAGTAGTAGTTTTGCAACTGCTGGAGGCACTCTGGTTGGGAAACTGAACAAAACACTCTCCTGATCCCTTCATGCACTTGCATGACAGGCTCAGCTGAGTGTACATAAGTTCTCATTGAGGAACGGAGAAAGCTTATTTCCCTCAAAACAAAAGGATTAAGTAGTTGAAATCCAATATCCCTGATGCGCCTCTCCTCCAACATCTGCGAACAGGGGACAGTCAGGAAGCCCCCAAATGCATTAAGAGGTACTCCAACCCTAGACATCTTATCTCCTATCCAAAGGATAGGAGATAAGATGTCTGAACGCAAGTCTATGGGAGGGGGCCTGGCGGCCGTCATGCCCCCTCCCATAGGCTTGCATTGAGGGGATGGGGCGTGACGAGGTGGCAGAGCCGTACATCATGATTCTCCGGCCCCTGTATCGTGAGGCTTCAGAGACAGAGCGATCTTCACTCTGTGAGGCTGATGACAAGTGGGTGCAGCAGGGAGATCGTGGGGGTCCTCAGTTGCGGGTCCACCCTGATCAGACATCTTATGCCCTATCCTTTGGATAGGGGATAAGATGTCTAGGGCCGGAGTACCCCTTTAAGTAGTCAGCCTGTTCAACTGAAATTGGTGGGCTTGAACAACATTTATTAACATTAAGGGCAGGGTCACATGGGGCACGCCGGGCAGCAGTCACAGAGGGACTGCAGAGCGAGCTCCCGGCTGCGGCCAGGTAGCTCTGTGTGTGTCAGCATATTTCCCACTGTTGAAATCCGTCACTATGAGCAAATGAACACACAGTCACCCGACTGCATCCGGGAGCTCACTCTACAGTCCCTCTGCCATAGGCGCATCTGCAGCGTGAGATACGCTGCGGATGCGCACCGTATCGCCCTTCCCTTAGGCTGGCAATACACATTGGATTAATATTCAACTGACCTGCCAATTTTGTCAGGGCAGAGCATGTACAAAAATAGCTCTATGGGTATGGTTTCCCATTCACTTTCAGGGAGAGCTTTAAAATGGTAAAGAATGAAATATTAAATGGATTACATGGAGGTAAAAATGTTACATATTACATCATATTACATAAAAAGTAGAATGAACATATGTGATGTAAAAATAATACAGAAGCAATACTCACCTACCCCAAGTCCCCACAGCTCTTGTGCTGATCCTCCAGGACCCAATTTGTCACTGTTACGTCCTGGTAGTGTGTTGTCCGTGCAAGAAGTGGCCCCTCACCAATCACTGACTAAGCAGGACATGGCTACGGCCTGTGATTGGCTGAGCATGACAGTTCTTGCGAGGATGATGTATCACTGAGACTGGCAGTGAGGATGGCAGCAGTGACAAGAAGCCTTGTGTGAAGAAGCCCTGGAAACCATGTACATACTTATATATGACATACCCTCACCTGCTGCCCACTCACCCCTTGGTATCCTCACCCACTGCCCCTGGCTGTTCGCCCTCACCCCATGTTCCATTGATAGTTGTTCAACAGTAAAAAGAAAATGTTGGGGAAACATTGTAATTTGGTTATTCATGGATGGTCCTTTGCTTATACCCAGATGGGCTGGGTCCATGTATAAGAACCACCTTGTGTTAGTGGGTCTCTACATAGCTCATTACACCATCTGTGACATTCTTATGCTCTTATAGGACACATGGAAAGGGTTTGTCTTCAAAGGAGGCATACTCCTGCTCCAGTTCACTCTCAGAGTCAACAAAGTTTATGATCTCGGATTTTTGACCTGTACCACCATGTAGCGTCTGCTTGGATTACCTTTGTGTGACTTATTGCATGATGATCTTCTCTTTCGTAATGTATCCAGTTCTAAAACAAAACAAACTGATATGTTTTGTGAACCTCACCCATGTAAATGAAGCATTGTTGTACAATATGATGATCCCGTAGTGTTAATGCACACAAAAAAAAATCTGCACGTACAACCGTTACACTATTTCTTATCAATTAAGTTACTTCTAGGACAGAGCTATCCTATAAACAATATATGTAGGTCTCTGGTCTTCCCAATGACAGAGGTGGAACATCACTTATGGTGATTTTCCTACAGAACCATTTATGCAAGCACTAGAATCCAAAGATACTTAAAGGAAAACTCCAGAATATAAAAATTGTTCTCCATACTGCCGGCAGAAAAAAAAATAAAGATGTACATACCTTCCTTCGCTCCCCCGGGGCCTCCGGTAACCCGCTCCGGTCTCCGCCGCGATCCTCTTCCTGGTTGTTGGTGGTCAGCGAGTCATACTGCGCTCAGCCAATCACCGGCCGCAGACAAGTCCCGACTCAGCCGGCGAAAGGCTGAGTGGCAGTGTGAGAACGCTTCAAGACACAAAATTCTTCACTACACCGGCACCTGCTGCCGGGGCCGAAAACGTCACACTGCCGCTCAGCCTATAACCGGCCGAGTTGGGCCTTCACTGCGGCCGGTGATTGGCTGAGTGCAGTATGACTCGCCGACCACCAGCAACCAAGAAGAGGATAGCGGCGGAGGCCAGAGCTGGTTACCGGAGGCCCCGGGGGAGCGTAGGAAGGTATGTACATCTTTATTTTTTACTGCCGGCAGTATGGGGGACAAGATTTATATTCTGGAGTTCTCCTTTAAGACGGAAGGTAAGCCATGGGTTTAATAATAATAATAATAATAGTAGTATATGTATTGCTTTAGAGCTGTTTACAGAATGTGTACATACTATGCGTTTCTGTTGTACTATAACTTTGTAAACAGCAGTTTTACCTGTTTTGATGTGTTTGGTTACTATTCTTGTTTGTTTTTTTATTGCTTTTTTATTGCTATTTGACATTTTCAATAAATATCTTTTTTTTATATAAATGTATGTATAAGTATTTGATTTTTGTACACAATAACACTGTAGTCATCATACTTAAAAGGGGAACTCTGGTGTAAAACAGTTTTTTTTTTTTAAATCAACTGGTGCCAGAAAGTTAAACAAATTTAAAACATTTTTTAATCCTTCCAGTACTTATCAGCTGCTGTATACTACATAGGAAGTTTTTTTCTTTTTGAATTTCTTTTCAGTCTGACCCCTGTTTAGAAAACACTGTGTTTCAATGGGTGTGGTGGCTTATGTGTGGGATGAAGGAAAGTGATAGCATGGAACTATGGGATGTGTAGTTTAGAAAAAAAATCTAATCAAACAGGAAATACCCAGTTTTGGCAGGTAAGTACTAAAATCACCTTATGGTGGGTAACCCCTTTAACCCTTTAAGGACCACATGTTTTTCCGTTTTTTACTTTCATTTTTTCCTCATCACCTTCTAAAAATCATAACGCTCAATTTTGCACCTACAGACTCATAGGAAGGCTTATTTTTTGCGCCACCAATTTTACTTTGTAATGACATCAATCATTTCACCACAAAATTTACGGCGAACCCAGGAAAAAAATAACGCCATTTTGTACATTTTTGGGGGCTTCTGATTCTACACAGTGCACTTTTCAGCAAAAATGACACCATATCTTTATTCTGTAGGTCTATACAGTTACAATGATACCCAATTTATATAGGTTTTCTTTATTTTACTACTTTAAAAAAATTATAACTACATGCACCAAAATTAGTATGTTTAAAATTGTCCTTTTCTGACCCTATAACTTTTTTATTTTTCGGTTTATGGAGGTATGAGGCCTCTTTTTTTGCGCCACAATCTGAAGTTTGTATTGATAGTTTGATTGTTTTGATCAGACTTTTTGATCACTTTTATAAATTTATACAAAATGACCAAAAATATGAAATTTTGGACTTTGGAATTTTTCCCCTTAGAGGACTTTCAGGGAATCCTTGGATTCCGCATACAGATCAATTTATCGATTGATAAAGCCTAATCCTGACAGGCTTCATCATTGTCAGAGCCGCAGCCAGCACAGGACGTGAGGTAAGCCCTCTGGCTACTTCTACAGTGGATCGCGCCCCCGCCCCCCCCCCCCCCCCCGTGATCACGCTGTGGGGGGCCATCCACCCCACTGGACCAGGGAGCAGTTAAAGGTACCTTTTAGACACTGCAATCAGCTTTGACAGCGGCGATCTAAAGGGTTAATAGCCGGACAGCTACAAGAATGAGCTGGGGGCCGGCTGGTATGGCGGGAGCTCGAGTCGGTAGCCGGCGCCATACCTGCTTAACGGCACATGGAAGTGTATACACGTTCATGGTCGTTAAGGGCTCATTCACACAAGCAAATTTTTTTTCAAATGCAGATCTCCCGCTGTGAGTTTGCAAAGGGGTGGGGTCTCTGTGCGATTCCCGCAGCAGATTTTTTCCAGCAAAATCTCCGTTGTTGAAAATCTGCTGCAGACCCTATTGACTTCAAATCTGCTGCGGGTAGCGCACGGAGGCCCCGCCCCTTTTCAAACTTGCAGTGGGAGATCTGCTGCATGTTTGAAAATTAATCCGCCCATGTGAACAAGCCCTTATACTGTATATCTGTCAAACATTTACTTTACCTCGTTACTTCACCATGTCCGATTAAAGCAGGGAGCCACCAGGAGCATCCTGAAGACACCATGACTACCTGCTCTGTTTGGTGCAGAGCCGCGCATCACAGAGCTTGGCTAGTCAATCAGTGGCAGGCCAATCAGCTGGGGTGCTGACATTTACACTTTCTGATGACGAGATATTTGAGCGGACATCTGCATTACTCAGATGCCCATGATTAGCCTTTTTCCAGCCTTCACCTGTTCCTTGTACTTTTCAGCTTTCCTTGAATCCTGACCATTTGCCTGTTCCATAACTTTGTTCTTGCCTTCTGATTTGGACTTGAGGTAACTCTCTTGGTTTGACCTCTGCCTGTTTTCTGTTCTACCCTCCTGCAGCCCGGAATCACAAAGCCCCTAATTTTTTCCCCTCCCTTAAATAAACTTTACTTTTATGAGATTCCAAATAAGAATGGAAATTCTCCACAAGCAATGATAAAATGTTATACTGTGATGTGTGTTTAACCCCATACATAGTGATTATATCTAGAGATGGTCGAATCGAAGCTGACGAAGTCAAATTCGTTCCGCATTTCATGAAAAATTTGATTCAGAATTAATTCGAATTTCCTCATGCTTCTTGGTAACCATTTGCTTCATTTACTACATTTTGTGCGGGCTGGGGGGCTAAAATGGCGGCTACACGTACGAGGACATGGGGCAAGGAACTCTGGGATGGTGGGTAGGCGGGATCACCCTGAATCACATGGCGGCATGCAGCCTATCAGCAGCCAGCCCTGTGATGTCACAGCCCTATATATTCTGCAGCCATTGCCGAAGATGTTCATTTTGCTGAGAGAGCAGAGCAGAGACTGTTACTGACAATACAGATCTGTCTAGTGGCGAATCCATTCACCTCAAGCCCACATTCCTTCTGGCTAGAGAGAGAGCAGGCACTGTGTGGTAGCACTTCAGAAGTTGTTCTGTCAGAGTCTGCCAATTGAGTGCAGAACTGGGAGTAATCCCTATTCAAAGACTGCAAGCAACCATAGTGCAGGCAGGGATAGTTCAGAGAGAGAGTACGCTTTTTTTCTGTTGCAACCGTACTGGGGCATATAACTAAAAAAAAAAAAGTTAAATATATACGTACTCAGCAGTTCTACGTTTTTTCTGGTTAAAGCTAATAGGCGGCAGTAAGCGTAAAAGCACTAGATTGTTACGTTTATTTCTGGTGCAACTGTACTGAGGCGCATTCAGCAGTTCTACGTTTTTTTTGGTTAAAGCTACAAGGGGGCAGTACGTGTAAAAGCAGTAAAAGACTTACGCACTAGATTGTTGCGCTTATTTCTGATGCTTAATACTCTAAAAAAAAGTAAATTCAGGTAGAAAACAGACATGGTGCACATCTACAATCTTGCACAATGATCTGATTGCTTCTCAGCATAATTTCAAAAACTAACAGGTTGTTAGTATATACGTTTTGATCAAAAAGTACCAAGCCCACTCGCCACGTCAAGGCCACCTATTTAGAGTGGGTCCCTAACGTCCCTAGTATAAAATGGCGTAGCACCGGGCGGCGACCACCACCGCCGCGACACCAGTGCCCACAGGGGGAACGACCCACTGGCAGAGCGGCCCGAATGCCACTCAAACCAGTCCATGGGTCGCACCTCCCCGCAGACATGGCGCCACGGCAGCAACGGACGCCGCACAGCACCACACCAGTGTGAACAGGATGTTACAGCTCACTTACCATGCTCTCCCAGTCAGACTGGGAGGCTGCCAGAAAAGAAAAGGCCCATGTGTAGCTAACTACTAGTGTTGAGCGGCATAGGCCATATTCGAATTCGCGAATATTCGCGAATATATGGATGAATATTCGTCATATATTCGCGAATATTCTCGTTTTATTTCCGCATAAGCGAAAATTAACATATGCGAAAATTATCATATACAAAATTAACATAAGTGAAAATTAGCATATGCGAAAATTAGCATATGCAAATTTTCGCATATGCGAAAATTCACGCACACAGTAGTATTAGAGCCTTCTTTACACCGCACAAGCTTGAAGCAGAGAGGGGTGATCACTGTGATGTGTACTGTGAAGAAAAAAAAACAAAAAAAAAAAACGAATATTCATCATTACGAATATATAGTGCTATATTCGCGAATTCGCGAATATGCGATATTCGCGAATAAAATTCGCATTACGAATATTCGTGAGCAACACTACTAACTACTACTTATATAGGGTTGGGCTGAGGGGGTGGGGAAGAGTGCAGACAACATGTTCAAAAAAATAAAAAAAAGAGGGGATAGAAAACAATGTGAATTCAGGTAGAAAACAATGTGAATTCAGGTAGAAAACACAATGTGAATTCAGGTAGAAAACAGACATGGTCGCACATCTACAATCTTGCACAATGATCTAATTGCTTCTCAGCATAATTTCAAAAACGAACAAAAAAACTTATTTTTTTTTAAACTAATTTCAAACACTTTCTAAAAAAAGTAAAATATGTACGCACACCACTGTCCTACAAGTATGTCAGGCAGAGAAGTGCCAGGCTATGCACAGAGGAGTGGCAGAGGCCTCAATTTATCAGGCACAGGCAGAGGTCGCAGCAAGAGGTCTGAGCTCCCGGTGTCAGCCAGTGATCGTGTCTCAACCAGCAACCCAGCAGCTGTCATTGAGTGGATAACTCGGTCATCCACTTCATCCCAAGTGACATCAGACACCCCCAGTCAACAGTCGGTGGGTTCCTCAGACACAACCCTCGGTTGGCATGGCCTGGGAGCAGTCCCTGTCCTCCAACTGCCTCTGTCCTATGCTGTTCCCTCACGCAGTGAAGCATTGTATGCTGTAGGCTCAACTCCACTATACAGTGAGGACGATTAACTAGAGGACAGTCAGCAGCTACTGCCCAGCTAAGATGTGGAGGAGAAATCCGCTGCTTCCTCCGCTAGGCGGGCAAGTAGTGATGAAGAGAGTGGTGTGGGATATAGTGATGTGAACATCCAGGGTCCTGAAACAGACACCAATGAGGAACTTGGGGATGACATCAGTGATGTGCAGACACAACTCGATGATGATGAAGCTGATTGCACTTGGGAGCCGGGTTCAGAAGGGGCTTATCATCGTTAGGAGAAGAGGAGCAGAGCAGCAGCTGAGCCAACAAGGTGGTAGCATGGTTGGGAGTCAGCAGGGTGGCAACAGTGGGAAGTCTGGGGCCAAACGTGCCCAGGATAGAGCACCTGCTTCGCGGCAGCCTACCTGCCCAGGAGATAGTGGAGCAGGGGTTTCCAGAGTCAGTGGCAGTAACAGTCTGTCAGTGCAGACCGTTGGGGGGGAAATCAGCTACTCTGCGCTGTGGCAGTTTCTTGTCAAGCATCCAGAGGGGGTTAACATGGCCACATGTATGCTATGTTGGCAGAAGGTGAAGCGTGGCCAGGGTCCCAATGTTGGCACCACGGCCCTGTGTCAACATGTGCAGCGTCACCATAAAGGCCTGGGAGAACTGTGGCTTTGATGTGGTCGTCCAGCCTGCTGCAGCAACCACTGCATCACCCAGTGGCATGCTGCTCCCTTTTTCAGCCAGCCATGGCTCCACCACCTCAGCCGAAGGGAGCTTTCTGTCATTCCCATCTTCTGTTGGTCCAGATGCTCCTGCTCCTTCTACTTCTCGTCAGTCATTCCGGCAGCAATACATCACCGAAGCGATTTTCTAGAGACAGCAGTATGCGCCCACTCCAATGGCGCAGAAGCTGAATCTGCTCCTGTCCAAGTTGCTGGTGCTGTAGTCCCTTGCTTTTCAAGTGGTGGACTCTGGACCTTTCAGAGAACTGATGGCTTGTGCCGAGAAGAGGTGGAGAGTCCCAAGCCGTAATTTATTTTCGAAAAGGGCAGTACCAGCCAGTATATGTAGAACAGAAGGTGGGCCAGTCCTTGAGTCTGTCGGTGCATACCAAAGTGCACGGCAGCTCCGACGTGTGGAGCTGTAATTACGGTCAGGGACAATACAAATCCTTTAAGGCCCACTGGGTGAATGTGGTTCCTGCATAGCCACACCAGCAACTTGGCAAGGTCACGCTGCTTCTGCCTCCACGCTCTCACGCCGTTGGTCCTGCGACAATGTCCGACTCTGCCTCCTCATCCTCCACCATATCCTCAGCCTCCACTGCACGGACAAGTCTGTGTCTCTCCAGCATACCAAGTGTGCAGGGAATGGTGGTGTCATGCTGTTCTTCACATGGTTTGCCTTGAAAAACACGGGAGTAACTGCTCAAAGTGATTCATCAAGAAATCAAATTATGACTTTCTCCATGACAACTGAAAATGGGAACCATGGTGACCGACAACGGAAGCCTGAGCCATGGATGTCAAGGGGTTCCTAAAGTATTCCACCCATCTGCAAGACATCCTAAAAATGGCCTGGAAACTTTTCATGCACTTTAGCCAGTCGTACACCACAAAGCACACCCTCCTTGAGCTGCAGCATCAGAACGGCAACCCCCAACATAGTCTGGTATGCAACATTTCCACCTGTTGGAATTCCACCCTGCATATGTTGGACGGACTATACGAACAGAGGAAGGCCATCAACGATTACTTGATGATCCACGCGGATAGGGGTACTCCCCTGTGTAACTTCAGTGTCAACCAGTGGCAGCTCATACAGGATACCTGCTGTTTGCTCAGGCCCTTTGAGGAAGCCCCATTATTTTGTTGCCAGGTTTATGGGATGAACAACATCATTCCACTGCTTCATTTCCTACAACAGATGGTGGAAACAATGCCTTGTCAGGGCCCTCTGCGCTCACGTTCCAATGCCATGGTTGCTGGGGAGGGGTAAGGTGGCAGGAGTAGTACCAGCTCTACAGTCTACAGTCGCTGATGAGTAGCTTTCTTCGCCTGCATAGTGAAGCAATTAATCCGCAGCAGCAGGTAGACCTTGAGCAGGACCTGAATACTGCATACTTGGACATGAACCTGCCAACCCATATTGAAGATCCACTGGATTTTTGACCTAGAAAAGCTGTCCTGCCTGGCCAGTAGTGTGGCATCAGAATGGTTGTTTAGTGCGGCTGTCCACCAAAAATGTGGAGAGGCTGACCTTCGTCAAGATGAATCAGGCTTGGATCAGCCAGGATTTCCACCCACCAATGCCTGATGCATGAGACTAGAATATCCATGGTGCCACACCAACACTTTGACAAAAGTGACCGGTTTCTTCTGCCTACCTGGCTCAGCAAGTATTCTGATCCTGCCACCCGCCTGATGCCACACATCTGATGCCAAGTGCTACTTCTTTCTCCCACCTTCATCAGTGGGTACTGGTATTGCCACCCACTGCCCCACTCTGTCATTGGGTCACTTTCACTCCTGATGCTGCTGCCACCTCCGGGCTCTGTCATTGTACCACCATATGATCTCCTCATGCTGCTGCTGCCACCTCCAGGCTCTGTCATTGTGCCATTCTGCAGCCTACATAGGTTGCCACCACTTTCAGGCTGTGTCATTCTCCTCATGCTGCTGCCACCTCCAAGCTGTGTCATTCAGCCGTCATATGGTCTCCTTATGCTGCTGCCACCTCCAGGCTGTGTCATTGTGCCCCCATATGATCTCCACATGCTGATGCCACCTCCAGGCTCTGTCATTGTCATTGTGCCGCTCTGCGGCCTACATAGAATGCTGCCACCTCCAGGCTGTGTCATTCTGCTGCCATATGGTCTCATCATGCTGCTGCCACCTACAGGCTCTGTCATTGTGCTGCTCTGTGGCCTACATAGGCTACCATCACCTCCAGGCTCTGTTATTCTGCCACCATGTGATCTCATTCTGCTGCCACCTCCAGGCTCTGTCATTGTGCCGCTCTGCGGCACATAGGTTGCCACCTCCAGGCTGTGCCATTGTGCCGCCATGTGATCTCCTCATATTGCTGCCACCTCCAGGCTCTGTTATTGTGCATCTCTGCGGCCTACATACGCTGCCGCCACCTCCAGACTGTGTCATTCTGCCACCATATATATGGTCTCCTCATGTGGCTGCCACCTCCAGGCTCTTTCATGTTGCCGCTCTGCGGCCTAGATAGGCTGCTGCCACCTCCAGGCTGTGTCATTCTGCTGCTCCCCTTATGATCTCCTCATGCTACTGCCACCTCCAGGCTGTGTCATTTTTACACCATATGGTCTCATCATGCTGCTGCCACCTCCAGGCTCTGTCATTGTGCCGCTCTGCAGCCTACATAGCTTGCCACCGCCTCCAGGCTGTGTCATTGTGCCGCCATATGGTCTCCTCATACTGCTGCCACATCCAGGCTTTATCATAGTGCTGCCCTATTGTCTCATCATTCTGCTGCCACCTCCAGGCTCTGTCATTGTACCGCCATGTGATCTCCCTGTTATATTGAATCTTGATGTAATACAGTATGTTTTTCAAAAGAAACGCTTCGGGCCCCCCAGGACACTCAGTCATGAGTATCGGTGGGGGGGGGGGGGGTGCTGGGACAGGCGGTAGCTCACCTCGATGCCTTCCAATGGGTCCTCAAAAAAAGGATTTAAAGTTTGCTCATTCCAATTACCAGGCTCTGTCATTGTGCCACCATATAATCTCCTCATGCTGCTTGCACATTAAACTTGTTAATCTCAATTGACTATTAAAAAAAATCTCTTTAATATCTTCAATTGTGACACCATATGGTCTCTGAACCCTGCTGCCACATCCAGACTCTGTCATTGTGCCGTTCTGCAGCAATGATTCTAATAGCGATGCCTGTAATCTGCATGTCATACTGAATAACGGTATTATTTTACTACCCCAGCACACTCCCTATTCGTGTTACGGCAAGGCAAAGTGTTTTACACCTCTGAGGAGGCTCTACAGTGGGGATCAAAAGTTTGGGCAGCCAGGTAAAAAAATTTATTAATGTGCATAAAGAAGCCAAGGAAAGATGGAAAAATCTCCAAAAGGCATCAAATTACAGATTAGATATTCTTATAATATGTCAACAAAAGTTAGCCATTTTTTTTTCTGTTATTTTGAAAGTGTAAATGATGGAAATAAAATCTAACTTTTGTTGACATATTATAAGAATGTCTAATCTGTAATTTGATGCCTTTTGGAGATTTTTCCATCTTTCCTTGGCTTCTTTATGCACATTAATAAAAATGTTTTACCTGGGGTGCCCAAACTTTTGATCCCCACTGTATGTAGCCCAGAAATGGACGTTATTAATAGAAATTTGCCGCAAATAAATGACGATCGAACCTAATTTTTTGGGAAAATTTGGCGAATCGGCTGAATCAAATTTTTCTAAAATTTGGCTTGTTTTCTGTTCTTAGAACTCTGATTTTGTCCTTTACATGTCTGCTGGGTTTGTCCCAGCTTGTCTGACTTATCTGAATGATAAACTCCTGGGCACATATCCCAGTGCAGGGACTGTCACCCAGTTGGGGGCCACTCGTTCAGGGCAGATCATACTGTAGCGTCAGAGCACGATGAGGGATTATCCTGTTCGTGACACCAAGTTATGTGGTGTCCCCAGGGTGTTGGTATGAATACCTGATCACTTTGTGACGCCATGGCACCATTATTCTATACATGGTCCGAGGTTGGGGACAGCTTCACCTGGGCCAGACACAGTGAGTAAATGAACACACTGACATCAGGTTACGGATAACTGTCTTTACTAAGCTGGGTGCAGATGGTATTACACAAATAGCTGTCTTTAGGTTAGAGAAAACAGCGTAACCCCTTGGGAGCCCTGTTGCCTTGCTGGGACTTGTGGTGCTTACACCAAACAGATTTATACTGACTTGTGTGACGGAAGATTGAATCCTGGTAGTTAGGGTCCTGTCAAGGTACTGAAGACTTTTCCACAAGGGCATGAACTTCCTCCTTGTGAGTAATACTTGCAGGATGAACAGTTGAAAGATTAGATTTGAAGTAGGCCTCTCCTCAGAGCACACGACACACACACCTGAACCACACACTAGCTCAGCTTGCGTTCTACTAGACGACAACTCGCCCCCCCACTACACTATACAGGGGAGACTTTAGGGGTTCCCATTGACAGGCAGGGTCACATGGGGTTCACTGCTCTCAATTAAATGCACAGGAACATGGAAAACATATATACTTATAACAATAAAATAATTAATTTAAGAAAATATATCATCAGACACTATACATAATTGATTTGTGAAACTCTGGTGGGCCCAACACCTTGTGTTGCCAAGCTGCCCGAGACAGTCCAAAGCCACAGGACAGCTATTAGTGCTGGGACATCACAATACAATTTAAACAAGAAGAAGAAAAAACGTGATCTCAAAAAGCAAGAGGTGTTTAACACCAAATCCCATTGTGCATTTATGCTGGGCGAGCAGATCCTGTGCTTGTAGCCAGTTCCTAAGTGCAATCCCCAGCATAAAATGCATACAATGGGGGATGCCTGCAGCAGACTACAAGTGCCACAATGGCATCCTACACCAGATTAAAAGTGTGTATGTATAACATATAGAGTAATACATAAATTTAGGTGCACTACTGTGGTAGATGTAAACAATGACGTTGGCTATCCCTCAAACTGATGTAAAAATTGAGACATTAGCCAGTATATCCTTCTATGAAGGACATACCTGAGCCCGCACACCAACAACAAGGTTTCTCAAGTGGCACGGGACCTAACACTAAACCTATCTGTGCCGAGACAAGAAGGGTAAATACCAGGGGCCAGTGGGCAATTACAGCGGCATTAGGTCCGACTCACAGCCTGCTCCCAGTTACCTCCAGTATGGATGGGCACACATACAATAGGAGGAGGGAGGAAGGCTATAAGCCCCACCCAAGTTGGCTGATATGTTGCCGGCCTCACAGGTGGACCTTAATGCTGCCTAGAAAGTGATCAAGGCACATTAAATGTGGAGTTTACACACCTCCAAGTATAAGATTTAAACAACAAGAAGAAACAATGTGGTCTCAAAAAGCAGGAGGTGCTCAATCCCAAATGCAGTTTGTGCATATATACTGGGGGAGCAGATCCTGCCCTTGTGGTCCGTTGCTAAATGCAATCCCCAGCATAAAATGCATACAATGGCGGATGCCTGCAGCAGACTACAAGTACTACAAGTGCCACAATGGCACCCTACACCAGATGAAAGGTGTGGATGTGTAACATATGGAGTAATACATAAATTTAGGTGCACTACTGTGGTAGATGTAAACAGTGACATATGGCTAACCCTCAACACTGATGTAAAAATTGAGACATTAGCCAGGATATCCTTATATGAAGGACACCACAATACAAGCAGGTAGGGACTGACGGGTGGTTGCACGAGGCTGCACTGTTCTTTACCAGACGTGACAATATCTTGATGTTCTGTTTTTATGATACACAGCTCAAAACACCCTACATAGATGTAGCGTTAATAAGGTTGTTAAAGCTGTAGAGTTTGGATTATTCCACTCATGAGCATGCCTCTATTATACTGCTGTCTGCTAGACATATAAAGCATGCTGCCTAAAGAGACAAGAAGGGTAAAGAGCCATGGCTAACTAGCAAAAAAAAGAGGATACTTGTTTTGCTGTATTTCAGGTAGAGGGTAGATATCCATGTGTTCATATTACAGAAGAAGAGGGCTATGGTCTGCATATGACACCGTGTCTTAGAGGCATTTTAAAGGGGTACTCCGGCTCTTAGACATCTTATCCCCTATCCAAAGGATAGGGGAAAAGATGCCTGATGCGGGGGTCCCGCCGCTGGGGACCCCCTAGTGATCTTGCACACCGCACCCCGTTTATAATCAGTCCCCAGAGCGTGTTCACTCCAGGTCTGATTACTGTCGATCACAGGGCCGGAGCATTGTAACGTCAAGGCTCCGCCCTGTGTGATGTCACACTCCTCCCCCCTCAATGCAAGCCTTTGGGAGGGGGCATGACAGCTGTCACAATGCTCCGGCCCAGTGATCGACAGTAATTATATGTGATTATAAACGGGTGCCGTGTGCAAGATCACGGGGGTCCCCAGCGGCGGGACCCCCGCAATCAGGCATCTTATCCCCTATCCTTTGGATAGGGGATAAGATGTCTAAGCGCCGGAGTACCCCTTTAAAAACAGATAGCTTATTAGTAAGAATAAATAAAACTGTATTTAAACCATTTGTACTCAATTTTTAAAGATTAATAAAGTAAAATCCTACGTAGATAATTTTTTCCCCTTTTTGTGATACGATTTCCCTGTCATGGCTGCATATGGGTTGCTTGATGATGTGGTTGTATGGTACGCACTAGCTTAATTTCTGGGGGCACGAACACCAAATTATTTTGTAAGTTGGGTGCATCTCATTATCTACAGTATTCTACAATAATTTGAACATCTTTGGGGCTCATCCCATGGGACTATCTATGTAATATAAGATTCTAAATGGGTGGGACTAGAGTCGGCTGATGTTCACACAATACTGCATCACAAATGGGATAATTATACTATGTAGCTGTATTGGATTATTTTGTTTGGCAAGAGGTCTCAAAAATAGGTAGTTGCAGTGGCGTAGCGAGGGTTGTCAGCACCCGGGGCAAGGCAAGTAATTTGCGCCCCCTAACCCGTGGATTTTAGCACTCGAGTCTCTTCCACTAGATTAGGTAAAGAAACCCTTACCCCCTAAGCACATGTATTGTTTGTTATGAAAATACTGATGTAATTGAAGTAAAATGCATCTAAATACAAGTTTCTTTTCAAACACTTTATTGAGTGCGAACATTACACATTCTCCACATTTTCAGCAGGTCTATGAATACAAGTCTACAAATGTAGTAACCTAGCATGGGCCATGCTATTATATGTCGTCTCACAACCATTGTAAACGACAAAAAATATCAAGAACAAAAACTAAACATCAAAATGGAACCATACCCTGAGATGATCCAAGGCACATGACTTTGGGTATTATAAGTAAGTGGCAAATGTCAGGGGGGCAATATATGTGCATTATATGGGCACATGACAGGGGGCCCCTGTCATGTGCCCCCACATATATTGCCCCCCTGGCATGTGACCCTGACTTATAATGTCCCCTGTCCTGTGCCCCTCACATATAATGCCCCCCTGACATGTTCCCCTCACATATAATGCCCCATGTCCTGTGCCCCTCACATATAATGCCCCCCTGACATGTGACCCTGACTTATAATGTCCCCTGTCCTGTGCCCCTCACATATAATGCCCCATGTCCTGTGCCCCTCACATATAATGCCCCCCTGACATGTGACCCTGACTTATAATGTCCCCTGTCCTGTGCCCCTCACATAAAATGCCCCCCTGTCATGTGCTCCCACATATAATGCCCCATGTCCTGTGCCCCTCACATATAATGCACCCCTGACATGTGACCCTGACTTATAATGTCCCCTGTCCTGTGCCCCTCACATATAATGCCCCATGTCCTGTGCCCCTCACATATAATGCCCCCCTGACATGTGCCCCTCACATATAATGCCCCCTGAGGGGGCAGGACAGGGGGCATTATATGTGAAGGGTACATGTCGGGGGGGGGGGTCCTGTCATGTGCCCCCACATATATTGCTCCCTGACATGTGCCCCTCACATATAATGCCCCCCTGTCCTGTGCCCCTAACATATAATGCCCCCCTGACATGTGACCCTGACTTATAATGCCCCATGTCCTGTGCCCCTCACATATAATGCCCCCCTGACATGTGCCCCTCACATATAATGCCCCCTGAGGGGGCAGGACAGGGGGCATTATATGTGAAGGGCACATGTCAGGGGGGGGGTCCTGTCATGTGCCCCCACATATAATGCCCCCCTGACATGTGCCCCTTACTCATCATTTGCCCCTCTCACTTATAATTTGCTCCCCCCTCCCCTTTCTCACGCCCGTCACCTTTCTCCCACGTTGCGGATGCTCCATTCCTGCAGTCAGTGAGAGCCGCGGGGACGTGATCTCCGGGCGCCGGCACGATGATGTGATGTCATTGTGCCGGCCTGCCGTGATTGGCTCTCACTGACTGCAGGAATGGAGCAGCTGCGGCGTGTGATAGCAAGGTGACGGGCGTGAGAAAGGGGTGGTGGAGCAGGACAGCCGACAGCTCCCGCTCTACCATGCAATAGTTCAGGAAGAGGGGCAACAATCTCGGGGGGGCAATTGCCCCATTGCCCCGCCCCCTGGTCCCGGCGGCTCAGATCGAAATCGCACAGCCAGCACTGCAGAGAGAGTGAGTGAGCCATGCAGGGGCAGAGACCTGCGAGTGTGAGCGCGCCCCCCTAGATGTTGCGCCCGGTGCGGCCGGCCCCCCCTGCACCCCCCGCGCTATGCCTCTGGGTAGTTGTACAGGTAAGAGACACCCCCTGACAAAGCATGTAGTGAACATTGGGGCACATGGTCTCCTCCCAGGCACCTGTCTTGCGCCCATTTGGTAGGTTTTGCATCCTTTCTATGCAGTTTGTAGTTTGCTATTTTCTCTACATACATATTTGTGCTTTGTAGCAATATTGTTTGCACATTTTGAACCTGTTTTGTACCTACATCTACATATTTATGTATGCACTTTGGATAATATGTACAGGGTAATAAAGCTATGGGGGAGAACCTCTTTTGAACCCATTTTCATTGTTTTTATTTATTGACACTGATAGAGATTATATTTGGATTATACTGTGGTGTTCTGCATATTTTGCTGTGGTTGTTTGAATATTGTTATTGGATGCAGAATAATTTATGTGATTAATATAAGCCCTATAATAGGTGTTGTCTCTTATATGTGGGCTATATTTTAGGAACATTTTGGATAAGAGGGAACATGGAAACCTTTTAACCTTTACATCATTGGTAGCTGTCACATTGCAGCACTGTAAAAGCTTCACAAATGGCCAGAATGTCAGGGTAATTGCACATTTTGCAGAAACAATAAAGCAGATCCCATGGGGACAGTGACAATAGTAAAAAAGTGTTTTTTTTTCTTAATTAAAAAAAGAAAGAAAATTGATGTTTGTACTTAAAAGTTTTTAAAAAATACTGGAATACCTCTAAGACATGTGCCCTTGATGCCACGTTTTGTATGGTGTCAATGAACTTGTATTACCTGTCATGAGCATGGAGCGTCTGAATTCCTGTGCAATGGAATAAAGAATATAGCACGGCAGAAGTGGTGAGTGATCCGCATCTCCTTCCTCTATGTGCACAGTATTGGTCGTTTTTTGTATTGGCATGCCCCTGGAGCGTCTGTACTCTTGTGCACTAGGGATAACTGTCTTCCCAAGCCTTTCCCAGCTTGCTGTGTCGCCCAAGACAACGCGTCGCAGGCCAGCTGTTTTGTATGGCCCCTTTTTTACATCCCGCCATGCCAGCTTTTAATGCGTCCCCCACTGTCACATGATCTCAGCACAGTCTGCAGACTGGCTTGTCAGGGAAGACCAGAAACAGTGAAGCCCCCCCTGGGATCAACTGACCTGCAACACATTGCCTAGAGCTGCACAGCAAGCTTGCAAAGGCTCGAGACGACAGTAATCCCTAGTGTAATTTGTCTACATAGAAAAGCGAGTATTAAAGGGGTATTCCGGCCAAAAAATCTTATCCCCTATCCAAAGGCGTTGCGGCCGTTACGCCCCCTTCCATAGAAATGAATGGAGGGGGCGTAGCGTGACGTCACGTACCCGTCTTGGAAGCCCGGAGCTTTCATAAAAAGCAGACACAGCCACGCATAGAATACGGGCTGCTGCAGGGAGATCGCGGGGGGTCCCAGCGGCCGGCCCCCCGCAATCAGACATCTTATCCCCTATCCTTTGGATAGGGGATAAGATGTTTTAGCCTGGAATACCCCTTTAACTACCCACACAACTGTATATAAAATATAAAACTTTATTTATAAGTCAACCAAGCTAATTGACACTATACATTACTTGTTTTTCTTTTCAATCCCCTACCCACAAATAATATATTTTCATTGCACCGTACATTTTATGGAAAAAAGAAATGGGGTCGTTACCAAGTACAATTGGTCACACAAAAAACAAGCCCTCATATGGGTCTGTAAATGGAAAAATAAAATACACTGCTCAAAAAAATAAAGGGAACACTTAAACAACACAATGTAACTCCAAGTCAGTCACACTTCTGTGAAATCCCACTGTCCACTCAGGAAGAACACTGATTGACAATCAATTTCACATGCTGTTGTGCAAATAGAACAGACAACAGGTGGAAATTATAGGCAATTAGCAAGACACCCCCAATAAAGGAGTGGTTCTGCAGGTGGTAACCACAGACCACTTCTCTGTTCCTATGCTTCCTGGCTGATGTTTTGGTCACTTTCGAATGCTGGCGGTGTTTTCACGCTAGTAATAGCATGAGACGGAGTCTACAACCCACACAAGTGGCTTAGGTAGTGCAGCTAATCCTGGATGGCACATCAATACGTGCTGTGGCAAGAAGGTTTGCTGTGTCTGTCAGTGTAGTGTCCAGAGCATGGAGGCGCTATCAGGAGACAGACCAGTATATCAGGAGAGGTGGAGGAGGCCGTAGGAGGGCAACAACCCAGCAGCAGGACCGCTACCTCCACCTTTGTGCAAGGAGGAGCAGGAGGAGCACTGCCAGAGCCCTTCAAAATGACCTCTAACAGGCCACAGATGTGCATGTGTCCACTCAAATGGTATGAAACAGACTCCATGAGGGTGGTATGAGGGCCAGACGTCCACAGGTGGGGGTTGTGATTACAGCCCAACATCGTGCAGGACATTTGCCAGAGAACATCAAGTGGCATTTCTTTGGGGGGGCCACACAGCCCTCCATGTGCTTGCCAGAGGTAGCCTGACTGCCATTAGGTACCGAGAGTAGATCCTCAGACCCCTTTTGAGACCATATGCTGGTGCAGTTGGCCCTGGGTTCCTCCTAATGCAAGACAATACTAGACTTCATGTGGATGGAGTGTGTCAGCAGTTCCTGCAAGAGGAAGGCATTGATGCTATGGACTGGCCCGCCCGTTCCCCAGACCTAAATCCGATTAAGCACATCTGGGACATCATGTCTTGTCCATCCACCAACACCATGTTGCACCACAGACTGTCCAGGAGTTGGCAGATGCTTTAGTCCAGGTCTGGGAGGACATCCTTCAGGAGACCATCCGCCACCTCATCAGGAGCATGCCTAGGCGTTGTAGGGAGGTCATACGGGCACGTGGAGGCCACACACACTACTGAGCCTCATTTTGACTTGTTTTAAGGACATTACATCAAAGTTGGATCAGCCTGTAGTGTGGTTTTCCACTTTGATTTTGAGTGTGACTCCATATCCAGACCTCCATGGGTTGATACATTTGATTTCCATTGATAATTTTTGTGTGATTCAACTATGTAAAGACGAAAGTATTTCAAACGATTAGTTCGTTCATTCAGATCTAGGATGTGTTTTCTTAGTGTTCCCTTTATTTTTTTGAGCAGTGTATATATATGGCTCTTATAGATGAGGAGGAAAAAAAACACATATGCCAAAATAAAATGTGACTGTGTCCTCAAAGCCAAAGCAGGCTCTGCTCTTATGGGGTTAAGCATTTTTAGTGGTGCTTTAAAATTTTTTAATGCTACTTCAGTGGCGTTGCTAGGGTTGGTGTCACCCGGTGCGGTAGAAAATGATGTCACCCCCATACCTACCCCCTCCCCCCAGTAAGTTTTTAGCCTGTTGTGACAGACACCACTGTTGTAGTGCATTTTGAGAAATTCTAGTATAATAATCAGATATACCAGTTGCCACAGAATAGGAAAGTGTTAAAGAAGTTTTCACTATTTAAATATACAGCTCCCAGAATTACTTAAAGGGGTACTCCACTGGAAAACATTTACTTTTATATCAACTGGTGCCAGAAAGTTAAACAGATTTTTAAATTACTTCTATTTAAAATCTTAATACTTACATTACTTATAAGCTGGTGTATGCTTCACAGGAAGTTGTGTAGTTCTTTCCAGTCTGACCACAGTGCTATTTGCTGACACCTCTGTCCATGTCAGGAACTGTCCAGAGCAGGATAGGTTTGCTATGGGGATTTGCTCCTACTGTGGACAGTTCTTGACATGGACAGAGGTGTCAGCACAGAGCACTGTGGTCAGACAGAAAAGAAATTAAAAAAGAAAATAACTTCCTGTGAATCGCTTATACAGCAGCTAAAATGTACTGGAAGGATTAAGATTTTTAAATAGAAGTAATTTACAAATCTGTTTAACTTTGTAGCACCAGTTGATAAAAAAAAAAATGTTTTCCAGTAGAGTACCCCTTTGAGCAGTGGTGAGGTAATGCTGGGAGTTGTAGTTTCACTGACCATAACTGTAGAACTGACAAGTGACTACAGCTCTGATAGGACATAGAGAGGAGAATGTACAATGATATCAGTGACTACAGGTGACATCTTCTCTATAGTGAGGGGAATACACAATGATATCAGTGACTACAGGTGACATCTTCTCTAAAGTGAGGAGAATACACAATGATATCAGTGACTACAGGTGACGTCTTCTCTATAGTGAGGAGAATACACAATGATATCAGTGACTACAGGTGACGTCTTCTCTATAGTGAGGAGAATACACAATGATATCAGGGATGTCTTCTCTATAGTGAGGAGGATACACAATGATATCAGGGACTACAGGTGACGTCTTCTCTATAGTGAGGAGAATACACAATGATATCAGTGACTACAGGTGACGTCTTCTCTATAGTGAGGAGAATACACAATGATATCAGTGACTATAGGTGAGGTCTTCTCTATAGTGAGGAGAATACACAATGATATCAGTGACTACAGGTGACGTCTTCTCTATAGTGAGGGGAATACACAATGATATCAGTGACTACAGGTGACGTCTTCTCTATAGTCTTTCCTTATCTAATTCAGATGGTACATACCGCCAGGACTTGTTCCAGCTAAAACTTCTCTCTGCAGAATGTGACACCTAGACGTCTCCTCACTATGTCAGCGCATTCTCATCCTCTATATGAAAACAATTATTATTATAAACCTGCCAGGCACTGTATCCTCTAAATATAATACTACTATACACTACACTCTTTGATTATAAACCTTCCACACACCGTACCCTCTGAATATAATACTACCACGCACTGTACATTCTGAATATAATACCAACACAGACTGTACACTCTAAATATAAATCTGACACATACTGTACCCCTGAATATAATAGCGCCACACACTGTACCCTCTGAATATAATACCGCCACATACTGTACCCTCTGAATATAATACTACCACCCACTGCGCCCTCTGAATATAATACTACCACACACTGTGCCCTCTGAACATAAATCTGCCACATACTGTACACCTGAATATAAATCTGCCACATACTGTACCCCTGAATATAATACCGCCACACACTGTACCCACTGAATATAATACTACAACATACTGTACCCTCTGAATATAATACTACCACCCACTGCGCCCTCTGAATATAATACTATTACGAACTGCGCCCTCTGGATATAAATCTGCCACATACTGTACCCCTGAATATAAATCTGGTACATACTGTACCCCTGAATATAATACCGCCACATACTGTACCCTCTGAATATAATACTACCACCCACTGCGCCCTCTGAATATAATACTTAGAGATGTGCGAACCACAGTAAATTCAACTCGTCACAAACTTCTCGGCTCGGCAGTTGATGACTTTTCCTGCATAAATTAGTTCAGCCTTCAGGTGCTCTGGTGGGCTGGAAAAGGTGGATACATTCCTAGGAAAACACCTGAAGAGCACCTGAAGGCTGAACTAATTTACGCAGGAAAAGTCATCAACTGCCGAGCCGAGAAGTTCGTGACGAATTGAATTTACTGTAAGTTCGCTCATCTCTAGTGGATACATTCCTAGGAAAGAGTCTCCTAGGACTGTATCCACCTTTTCCAGCCCACCGGAGCACCGGAAAGCTGAACTATTTTATGCAGGAAAAGTCATCAACTGCCTAGCCGAGAAGTTCGTGATGAATCGAATTTACTGTAAGTTCGCTCATCTTTAGTATCCACCTTTTCCAGCCAACCGGAGCACCTGAAAGCTGAACTAATTTACGCAGGATAACTCATCAACTGCCGAGCCGAGAAGTTCGTGACGAATTGAATTTACTGTAAGTTCGCTCATCTCTAATAATACTACCACAAACTGCGCCCTCTGAATATAATACTACCACCCACTGTGCCCTCTGAATATAATACAACCACAAACTGTGCCCTCTGAATATAATACTACCACTCTGAATATAACGTTGCCATACAGTGCACCCTCTGAATATAATACCACAACCGCAGTAACACCCCTAAACATCCGTTAGCTGATGCTATTACCACGGGAGGGGGGTATTGGTGGTGTTGCTAGTGGATGATGGGGGTGCTACTACTGGGGGGGTGTTGCTGGAGGATGATGAGGGTGCTACTGGCCATCCCCCCTGGCAGTATCACCCCCATCATCCATCGGCAGGATCATCCTCCTGGCAGGAGCACCGCCATCATCCACCATCAGGATCTGCTGATGGAGGTGCTGCTGGGGGGGGGGGGTGTTGCTGGTGGATGATGAGGGTGCTACTGCCAGGGGGGGAGCATTAGGTAGGCAGCAGTTCCCCCACATTAGGTAGGTAGCAGTTTCCCCACATTAGGTAGCATCTTTTCCCCACATTAGGCAGCATAGATTCCCCACATTTGGTACCAGTTCCCCCACATTAGGTAGGTACCAGTTACCCCACATTAGGTAGCAATTTCCCCACATTAGGTAGCACAGATTCCCCACATTAGGTAGCAATTTCCCCACATTAGGTAGCACATAATCCCCTCATTAGGTAGCAGTTTCCCCACATTAGGTAGAATAGATTCCCCACATTCGGTAGCACAGATTCCCCACATAAGGTAGCATAGACTCCCCACATAAGGTAGCATAGACTCCCCACATTTGGTAGCACAGATTCCCCACATTAGGTAGCATAGACTCCCCACATTAGG
Source organism: Hyla sarda (assembly GCF_029499605.1). NCBI lineage: Eukaryota > Metazoa > Chordata > Amphibia > Anura > Hylidae > Hyla > Hyla sarda. The sequence goes on from NC_079197.1 coordinate 124,636,499, forward strand.
TAGCATAGACTCCGCACATTTGGTAGTACTTTCCCCACATTAGGCCGCAGGTTCCCCACAATGGGTCAAAGTCTCCCCACATTAGATCGCTGGTTCAACCCCCCACACACACACAAAAAAACCACATACAACACAGAGAGACACACACACAAACACACACACAGAGAGACACACACTCACAGACACACACACACAGAGTCACACACACAGTCACACAGTCACACACAAACACACAGAGTCACACAAACACACACACAGAGTCACACAGTCACACACACACTCAGAGAGTCACACACACACAGAGTCACAAAGTCACACAGTCACACACACACAGTCACACACACAAACATAGATAGAGACAGACAGAGAGACATACACACACACTCACCCATCCAGCGCAGCGCTCCTTCTCACCGGGCGCCCTGCGAGTGACGTAACTGACGTCCTCCTGCGCGGCCATGCGGTGTGACGTCAGGCCGGCGCAGACGTGGGAGCGGAGGCCGGGCACAGTGCTGGTGAAGGTGAGGGGGGGTGTGATGACGGACGGGCGAACAGTGCATGTGAAAGGGGGGGGGGGGTTGCTGACGGACGGGCGCACCGCACACACAGCGCAGGTGAAGGCGGGGGGGGGGGGGTTGCTGACGGATGGGAGGCCGGTCGGGCACAGTTGGGGGGTGTCGGTGTAGCTGGGGAGGGGGGGTGGTTGCTGCGGAGCGTCTTGGTGGGGCCGCACCCCCCGCACCCGGGTCGCAACGCCACTGTGCTGCTTCATATTAAAAAAAAAAGGAACACTGAAACCTTGTGCTTTTTTAATTCTGGCCACTAATAATCTGACACTTCCTGTTCTGTAGAGGTCACTTTTCGGCAGGCGCCCCACTATTATCGTTGACAAGATCATGATGAAACAAACCACCTATGTCCTAACTCCAAAGCATTTCAACTATAGGTCCGAAAATGTAGAGAAAGTTTAAGCTGAAGTGCAGATAATATAATGCAGTGTGGATCCCTCATTATTTCCTGGGATGTCTCCTTGGAATGCGCCTCCATTTTTTTGACCAAGAATGCTGCTGCAACCTTCTTTTTTGTATACTTTGTATTTGCAACAGCAGCGTGCACACCTGTATTAGGTAGTTGTGCTGGCTATTTTTCTTTTTTTTTTTACTGTGCAAGTTAGGGGGAGTGTCACCCTATTTAGCTCTTTCAATCCTGGTTATAGACAATCTTCTTTGCAGACTCAAATCACTGGACCCATTCAAATCTTTGTTAGTCACTCTTAGTCACTCGATTTCAAAATAGCTGTCTGGATCTGGTCTTTTGACATTGGCATGCGAAGGGTTTCTGTACACTATTGCACATACTGGACTTTTCTATCAAATGTCTGCTACCTCTTCAAACATTGCATGACAAACAAGACCCACTGACCATTTCTCTTTTCGCCTATTTCCAGGCCAGGCATTTTGCGACTACCTACACCTATTCTACCGCAGAGCTGGATCCATTCTTTTATTCCCTTGTGACAAATCTCACGCCTGGTAGGGGACAAATATCACTCTTCTATAAATACCTGCTCTCTGAATTTGATTATACTTCCACAAAAAGAGGCCTCTCTGTCTGGCCCCCGAGTTCCCTACTTTAGGGTGCATTCACATGTGCGTTATTTTCTGCTGTAGCAGATTTTGTTCCCATTGAAGTCAATGGCAGTTAAATCTGCAGTGGCAGATCTGCAGCATAAATATGCATGTGTGAACGTACTCTTTGACAACAAAGACTTGCTAAATATTCAGAACATTCCTTGAAAACCCTCCCTTCTACAAAATATACAGAAATTACTCTTAGGACTCTTCGTAGTACGTACATATCCCCACTCATAGGTCATAAACTGGGCATTTATCCCACAGACTCCCCGGCAGACATTTCTCCTTGTTTGTGGTCATGTGCTCTGATCCAGCATTTTTGGCGGCAAGTGGGGACTGTTTGGCTGGGTGGAAACTAAAACCTACAGGTGTGACAAAGGTACCAAAAAACTCTTACACATGGTCTCGCCAGCAGCACGAAAAACAATCCTGATGAAATGGATAAACCTGATTGCTAAACTCTTTCTGGAGAAACTGTGTTTTCTACTCTGCATGGACTGGGTCAAAGCCACCCTTCTAGCACACAATTGACCATTAAAGGGGTTATCCAGGAATAGAAAAACAAAGCAATTTTAAACCACTCCCTGTCTGTCTCCAGGTTGGGTGTGGTTCTGCAGCTCAGTTCCATTGAAGTGAATAGAGTCAAGTTGTAAAACAACACACAACCTGGAGACAGATGTGGAGCTGTTTAAGGGACATTTTCTATATACAACTTGGTACCTTGAACAAAAAATCAGGGGTCATACCCCTATGTAACTCCTTCGAAGTGCTGCATATAGAGCAATATTGGATCTGAGAACACCCTCCTTGCTTTGCCTTTTCTATATTGTATATTCCTAGAACCTGTCAAAAGATATTGCTGTTTCGGGTTTATACTATGAATATTATGTACAGTATCAGACATTTTGTTGTATTTTATTAATTTGTACACCTTATTTTCTCTTCTGCCATGTCTACGGAAAACCTGATATCTGGTTTCTCTCTCTCTTTATTTGTTTCACTGCCTGGGAATTGTTCTCCTCCTGTTTACTGTGTTGTGATTTATTGTTTGATGAAAATGTTGAATAATAACAACAACAAAAAGATTGTGCTAGCTAATAAATGAGAACTAGAAGGGTCCGGGATTCACAGTATCCACATCACATGAGAAAAGTCTGAAACTAGTAGCAGGTTGGAGATTGCAAATCTGAGGGTTTGAACATGTAAAAAAAAAAGTGAAATAGGTCCATAGTCCATAACCCCTGTGAGACAAACAACACAAGACTGCAAACCTGATAAACTATATATGACTTTTTTATTTGTATGTACATAAGTGGCAATAACTTAAAAACTGTACAATTTATTTCTTTTGCATTGATAAGAATATAACAATTGAATGAAGTTATAAATAGTTATAATGTACATAATAAGCAAAGAAATTCTTGTCTATACAACTTGTCATATACCTTCTAACCACCCTGCATTTGTATCTCATAGAGATTGCATATCATTTAGTCATAGCACAGATTTATTTTTTGGACACCCAACGTAAAACACTTTCTTCACTTTTTTATTAAGTAATGGTGGGTGTCAATACAGTTGACAAAGCCTGGGATATAAGATAATCTGACTTCTCTGGGACGACATTCTAATGTAGTGCTGTATATAAGAGCATAAGGGATGGTCCAATGAGGACAAACCCTGTCCTTATGCTCTATTAAGGAGAGAGAGCCATTAACAATGCTCATATCATTTGAATGACCACATTTCTCCTGCAGGAGAAAAGAATATGGTTTATCTCCTGTGTAAATAATAAGAATAAGACTCCGTTCACATCATGCTCTACTTCATGTTTGGCAAAGCTTCTGATGCACATACTGCATTTGTCAATAAGCCCCTATAAATCCCACCGTACACTTAAAGGGTATTCTTTTGGCATATCCTTGGCCAGTATGCTTAAAGGGGTTATAAACAGGATAGGGGATAAGTGTCTGATTGTGCGGTTGGGGGTAAGGTCTGGGGAGTCTGACTACTGGGACCAACCATGATCTCCAGAACAGAGCCTGTCTCTTCTTCAGGGCCTGTCGCTTCACCCCCACCTTCTGAGACGTACTAGTCTTAGCGGTGATGGCCCGGTGAACCAATCACCGGTTGAGGTGAGACACTCCTGTGGCTGCTGATTTACTGAGTGGCCCGTCACTGCCAAGATTAGTATGTCTTAGAAGGTGGGAAACTGAGCACTGAGAGGAAAGAGACTGGCTCCATTTTGAAGAATGCAGGGGTTAAGTCCAATCTTGCAGTCGTGTTTAGTCTTATGTTGCAATCAGTCATTTGCTAGATAGAAGGGACATGGTAACACAGGAGCTATCTGCACAAATCAGCAGGATAGTTTCAGGATAGTTTTAGTCAAGACTATTTGTAAAGTTTCTTTTACTGTAAATACACTGAAGGAGTCAAATAGGTGGGCATACCCTTCAGGGCTGATCGGGTTCATAGAAAGTATGAAGACTCAGAATTTAAAAAATGCAGGGATGCCTGAGGCGGGCAGATGTCATGAGAAAGATGCTTTTGAAGTATACAGACTAACAAAGGAATTCTTTACTGTATGTTATGTCTTTTTACAATATTTCTTTATCAAAGTATAGATCAAAACATCAATCACATAGTGGTAGCATGTACACTTTACACCATTGGCATTGGAATGTGTCTTATAATTTCATTTTGTTTTTGTTTTTAACTGAACTCAACATTCTTTACTACACATTTCAACCCTTCATTCAGAACTACAACATTATATGCAAGAAAAATGTTAAGAGAACATCTTCTAATTTTTTCCACACCTTTAGAAATTAATTTCTAGGGATCCTAAAAACCAGAGGTGTAACTTGGGCCCCGATGAAAAATCGCTATCAACTTTGGCACCTACAATGCTCCAGCTATAACATTTGCATGGTATTTTCCTCTGTGGCCTACCTCTGTACCTCTATAGCTATGCTCTTATTTATGTAGATCTATATTTATACATAGAATTATCTCACAGTCATGGATTTACTTGGACTGATTATTGGGAAATGTTTGTAGAAATGCTCATTTTTCGGGTGATTGAATCTTATGTGTTGCCAATCAAATCATTGCTATCGGCTGCACAACGCCCTGGGCAAATGGTTGATCAAGCCTTTTGAAGCCTTTGCCCACCTCGGAGATTGACACTTGTTATGGTGTACGGATTGGCCTGTTTAAAAGTGCCTTGACTGGTGAGACCAAGGAAGAAGTTTATGATTACATCCCAATACATTCTTAGCTTATGGCAGAGATTGGCATAGATAAACTAGGGAAAGCTACCTACACCCAGATACATATCAACTGTATTCACACATTTTGGTGGGTCAGCCACTATTTAAGGTAAATAGAAGCCTTCCAACTCTTTCCTGATGGCAGATGTCAAGAAGATAAGATAAGGCTCAAGCAGTGTGATCTCAACTGATGCTTGATGCTTTTATTCTCAGGGAGATAAACCATTGCAACTGGCAGCAACTTTCTTCTCTCTCTAAACTGAGCACACATGCATGCTGGGTTGAGTCTTTTGCATAGTTAAAGTGTTCCTGCCACATAAAAAAAGCCCTTTGACATAATGTAAAGACATCTAGTAATTAGTCTCTATGACATTTCAAATTTTTTTTTTTTTTTTTTAAGTGACAGTGCCTAGATAAGTACTCATGGTGGTGTGTTACAGATCCATGTTGTGTGGACCAGTAGTATGGTGCTCATAAAAAACCCTGAATCCTACCTCCATATGCTTCCAAATTTGTTTTCTTACAAAAATATTGATTGAATTCTCCATCACATGCCTATTACTGAGGTATTCTTGTATGGAACCATATGGTGCCTCATGGAGCCACCATACAGCAGCATGGCGATGCAGATCACAGAACTGTAGGCACTTTGCTGATGTATAGGTGTAACCATGCGCATGAGGTCTATAACTAATAGAGTAAAACATTTTATGGCCAGTAGAACTGCTTAGAAAAAGTTGTCATACTCAATGTAGTTGCCATATGAAATTTTTGTATCTAGCAATACCAAGAAATCTGTTTTTAACTAAAACACACACACAACAAATGACCGATGCGTCGAACTTCTATATTAGAATGTAGGTTACAGATCATGATGTTTCTGCGAGCTTGAACATACCAAAGTACGTATATTCAGGACTGTAATCGATGCATGATGGATCTGTCACGTTAACAAATATAAAATCGTTCTTCTTGAATGTAAACACGGCTCCTAACTGGGATGAGTGCAGGCCAGAGGGTTGTGATACAAGGGTATTCGCTCCTTTCAACAAAAGCCTTTCCGTTTCATGCGGTCTCTGCATATAGAGGTATTGCACAAATGGAGCCTTTGGGAACTGTGTAGATGCACTAAAAGTGACTTGGGAGTACACATAATATACGCCAGGACTTTCCACTCGTAATTTTCCATTTGTATGTGATATCTGAGATTTTGTGGTTAGATACCCTTTTTCTTGCCAGCGAAGAGCTGTGAAGAGAGAAATCAATACATATTAAGGGACTGGTTGCATTCTTCAAACAATTTCAGTGTCTTCTCTGCATAACCTCATTTATTATCCAAGCTTGAGGGGACCTATTGCATTGCTCATCCTGAGCTTTCTGCTTTATTATTATCTTTTAAAAGATACTGTTTCTCCATATTGAGATCTAGTGGATAGGGCAATGCTCCCGGGGTAAAAGTCTCTCTAGTGCCACCTATAGGTAGCTTCCATGTCTGATTCTTCAAGGAGCAATGAAGATATGATCAGTCAAATCAAAGACACCATCTATATAAAGCACTGCTCTCTAGTTGTTGCACTTTATCAGAATAGAGTTTACGTGTCGGCTGTGTGAAATACAGTATGCTAGGACTTCATAAGTGTCAGGACTGCTGTAAACAAAGCAGAATGATGGAATTAGAAGGAGAAGACCTAGTTCACATGGTGTAATTTCCAGGATAAATGCCATTTATTCATGTAAACCTCTCCTCTATGGACCTACTCAGTAATTGACAGCTCTCTATATGCACAATTGTGCACCAACAGTCGTCAATCACTGTGTAGGACCGCCCTCCAAGATTCTTCTGGGTGCCCTTGGACACAAGTCAACTTTTTGCCTCCTTCTCAATGATCTAGGGGGTCAACAAATTCTGAGACCTAAGGGATGCTTAGGCTGGACAAAGACATAGGTGGTCCTTTTAAGCTTTCGTGAGGGAGGGCTACTAGTCCTCAACACTGGCAGAGCCTTTGGGCTATTTTTTGTAATATGGTGAAATAAAGCATGGACTCCAGTTTGTATAAGACATTCATGTACTCTACATTTATGTCCTGGATACTCAGAAGAGCTGACAGTCAGGAAACATAATGCATGGTTAGTAAACTTGATATGACCCCTATATATTGATAGGATGAAATAAGATATCATGCAGAAACAATCAACCGCAAATTACATATTTGCATTTTGTATTTTTGTGAGTCACTTTGGTAACATATCTAAGCTGTGACCTAGTTTTAAATGATTTCCATTGTTTTCCTCTGTGTTCTCATTCACTATCCAAAGTCTACTGAGAAGTTGCTGATATCGGCCCAAACAATGATCTTTAGGGACATGAGTGGCCATGGTGATGGGACGGGGTTGTTGGCAGAGCATGTTCTCTAGGTTCTGGGTGCCAGGATCCCCAATAAGCCGCTCTACCTTGGTGAGCTAACTTAGATACAGGATACCAATCTGAATCTTTAAGAGACCAAATTCTAGCACCAACTATAAGACGACTGTCATAAGTAATATAAATTGCCAGCTGTGAGTAAATTCTACTGTTTAAGTTGTGTCTGCAACCTGCATTCATTATTACGTCTAAGATCATAGCCTTCTTGCATTTAAATAACATCTCCAACATGAGACACCATATAACAAACTTGCTTCCTCTTTGAAATATTGTGCTATAGAATGAGCCAAAAAAAAAGTACCTATAACTACACAATGTATGGTATATAGAAGCAGATAAAACAAACATGCTGTGTGACTGGGTAGCAAATCCCATTTACAGCCTTTCATACTTTCAGAATTACTATACTCTGCGGTCTCCAGTGTTATGGACAGACAACCTGTAAGCTATGTGGGCTTCACCTCCTACCATTATCTTCCTTAGCAACAAACAATGAAAACCAAATTTCGGATCGTATCTGAAGACCACCTACTGTAGTCATGAATCGAAAGTGTTTACATGTCATTGTGTGGGCTGAGCAATGTGTACTATAAATCTCCTCTACTACATACTTCTGACTCACAACAATCATTCTGGTAGATTACGATGAAGACAAACAAGACAACATCTAATGAATCATGACTAATACATACACAATTAAACACCAACTATATATTTTCACTACATAGGGTCAGTGTTCATTATAGAATCAAACATTTAGTTTCTATTCATTATAGCATAAGGCATCTTAAAACATCTCAATAGCTCCCCACAAATGGGCCAGTGGGTGAATATTCAAAACCTTCATTCACATCCCAGAGATCAGCCAACAAACTAGTGTTTGTTGTGCATCTTTTATATTGACATTAAAATCGTTGTTTGACAGACGCACAACTTTCTACTTAAACTGGGAATGTGCTGTTGACAAACAATGCATATCTATGAGGGGAAGGCTGTGAATGAACAATTTCAAGAATTATATTTCGTACATACTCCTCATGAATTGATAATAATGAAACTCTTGGTAAATAACCAATAAAGAGTAGGGGAGTTAATAAATTTAAAACAGAAATTTTACGGAATCACTTTAAAATGATATCAATGCTGCATCCCATTGGGGATAGCAAGGTGCACTTGCCAGACAATAATAATTACCAGACAATAATAATTACTGTTGACTCGAGGCTCAAGTGGAACAGTGGATCGTGTGTATAATTTCTGTGGATCGTATGTATAATTTCTTGAGAAACCTTTGAGTCAGGTCACCATTTACTATTTGTGACATAATTTAATACGAATTTAACTACATTTTTTCCACTTGAGGCTCATTTTGGATACACATGATCCACGGATCCACTTGAGCCTGGAGTTGACAGTGATTATTATTGTCTGGCAAGTGCACCTTGCTATCCCCAATGGGATGCAGCATTGATATAATTTTAAAGGGATTCAGTAAAAGTTATGTTTTAAATGTATTCACTCCCCTACTCTTTATTAGTTACTTAATCAAGAGTTTCATTATTATTTGTTTGTTTTGATTGGCAGCTTATGTCGTCTGCTAGACCAGTATATCTTGAGCAGTTGTGTTTCTGCTCATGAATTGGCAAGTGAAAATTACAGTAATCATGTGTCCACTGACTTCCTATGTTGTCACTCTACATTTGTGATAGGTAACCTATTTAACTCATATTGAAGACTATTTGTCACATCAAAATCACCTGACTCAGTTCTATAAGTATCAGTGCAATGAGAGACATAGTTTCTTTTTTTTATAGATATCCACATCATCAAACCAATAACAAGTGCTGATTCATGCTGCAGCGAAGTGTCCAAAAGGCATGTTGAAAATTCTAACCTTACAATTACTCTCAAATACACTGCTCTAAAAAAAAAAGAGAACACCAAGATAATACATCCTAGATCTGAATGAATGAACTAATCATATGAAATACTTTCGTCTTTACATAGTAAAATTTGCTGACAACACAATCACACAAAAATTATCAATAGAAATTAAATTTATCAACCCATGGAGGTCTGGATATGGAGTCACACTCAAAATCAAAGTGGAAAACCACACTACAGGCTGATCCAACTTTGTCAAAATGAGGCTCAGTAGTATGTGTGGCCTCCACGTGCCCGTATGACCTCCCAACAATGCCTGGGCATGCTCCTGATGAGGCAGCGGATGGTCTCCTGGGGAATGTCATCCCAGACCTGGACTAAAGCATCAATGCTTTCCTCTTGCAGGAACTGCTGACACACTCCTGCCACATGAGGTCTAGCATTGTCTTGCATTAGAAGGAACTCAGGGCCAACCGCACCAGCATATGGTCTCACAAGACGTCTGAGGATCTCATCTCGGTACCTAATGGCAGTCAGGCTACCTCTGGCAAGCACATGGAGGGTTGTGCGGCCCCCAAAGAAATTCCACCCCACACCATTACTGACCTACCGCCAAACCGGTCATGCTGGAGGATGTTGCAGGCAGCAGAACGTTCTCCACGGCATCTCCAGACTCTGTCATGTCTGTCAAATGTGTTCAGTGTGAACCTGCTTTCATCTGTGAAGAGCACAGGTCGCCAGTGGCGAATTTGCCAGTCCTGGTGTGCTCTGGCAAATGTGAAATATCCAGCACGGTGTTGGGCTGTAAGCACAACCCCCACCTGTGGACGTCTGGCCCTCATATCACTCTCATGGAGTATTTTTCTGACCATTTGAGTGGACACATGCACATTTGTGGCCGTCTGGAGGTCATTTTGCAGGGCTCTGGCAGTGCTCCTCCTGCTCCTCCTTGCACAAAGGCGAAGGTAGTGGTCCTGCTGCTGGGTTGTTGCCTTCCTATGGCCTCCTCCACATCTCCTGATGTACTGGCCTGTCTCCTGGTAGCGGCTCCATGCTCTGGACACTACGCTGACAGACACAGCAAACCTTCTTGCCACAGCTCGCATTGATGTGCCATCATGGATGAGCTGCACTACCTGAGCAACTTGTGTGGGTTGTAGACTCCACCTCATGCTACCACTAGAGTGAAAGCACCGCCAGCATTCAATAGTGACCAAAACATCAACCCGGAAGCATAGGAACTGAGTAGTGGTCTGTGGTCACCCCCTGCAGAACCACTCCTTTATTGGGGGAGTCTTGCTAATTGCCTATAATTTCCACCTGTTGTCTGTTCCATTTGCACAACAGCATGTGAAATTGATTGTCAGTCAGTGTTGCTTCCTGAGTGGACAGTGTGATTTCACAGCAGTGTGATGGACTTGGAGTTGCATTGTGTTGTTTAAGTGTTCCCTTTATTATTTTCGATCAGTGTATTAATGGGTCCATAGACCTTCACATACAGAAATGGGGAATGTATGAGCATCACACCTTATTTTTGGAGTGTAATCCTTGAAGGAGATATCAAATGGAGTAAAACATCCCCTATCTGCAGGATCTTCTGTATGGAGCCCTTGCTCTCCTCTGGAGTGGTGCATCATTACCCCCGCCTGAAGCTGGGGCCGCTACACCCCCTCAATATAACTCTATGGGAGAGCCAAAGATAGCAGCGCCGAATGGATCTCCCATAGAGATATATAGAGCGGGCATGGTGGCCCCCGCTTCAGTTGGGGGTTGTGATGCGCTGCTCCATGGGAGAGCTGGGGATCCATACAGGAGATTGCAGGGGCCCCAGTGCTCGGACCCCCTGTGATCTAAAAGTTTTATTCTATGATACTACTCCTTTAAAGGAAGCATATCACATTGAAAACGCAGTCCAATCTGCAGGTATTATTACAGAGCAGGATTTGCGAGAAGATTCATATATAGTTTTGAGGGAAAAGTTTCAGTAGAGCTAGCCATCTAATCAGTAATACAATCAAACAAACACCTCCAGGGGGATTCTCAGGATCAAGCAAGGCGCATGGATCTCATTCAAAGGTAAGAAGGTTTATTACCCACAATGCAACACATTTTGCGGAAAACAGCTTCATCAGGTTGAAGCGGTTTTCCACGAAACGCGTTGCATCATGGGTAATAAACCTTCTTATCTTTGAATGAGATCCATGCGCCTGGCTTGATCCTGAGAATCCCCCTAAAGGTGTTCGTTTGATTGTTGTACATTGTCTTAGGAGCGGCTGCAGGTTCCCGTCTGCATATTATCTACACGCTGTCACCATTGTTGTACTTGGCGTAGTACAACCACCGTTTGTGAGCACCAGTTATTCTGGTCTTTATTATATTTTGCTATTACGTTATCACACTACGGAGCTCTTTCCTTTTGTTCTTGTTGCCAATCAGTAATAGACAGGTTTTCCTGTATAAGTAGGCATCTAGAAATAGCTGTCGATCACTGATAAGCCCACTGTAACAATCGAACCAGGCCAGGCATTGCCTGCTGCACTCCGAAGCTGTGGCGTCGGCCATTACACCCTCAGAGGTGGTATATTTAAATCCCTGCTTAGCCTCTAGCCTTTGCTTGTGATTGCAGCTCACATCTCTATCACCAGCATTTGTTCTTTCCTGCTAGTATTGGGTATCTGACTTCTGCTAACCTTTGACTATTCTTTTGCCTGCTGTTCTGTACCTTGCAATGAAGAAATTCTCAACCCTCGCTGTTGTAGTTAATGTATTTGCTTTATTTACATTCCAGGAATATCAAAGCATTAACAGCATAAACTGGACATGCTGCAGCCCCGCCTAGAGCCTTTCTCATCAGCTTGAAGTCTGTCTTGTGTGGCCCTTGCTTGCCTTTGGCTGTTCTATTGCATTCAGATTTAGTACTGCTCTGCTCTCTCAGTTGCCAACTTGGCTTGTCTGATCCTGTTTAAATGTATTTTTGTGCATTTCCTGTTTGTGTTTCTTTTGCTGCTCTGTTGATTGTTAACCCTTTCCGAACTGACCTTTTCCCTGATGTCCATATAGTGTTCTTCATTACTTTGACTTCGCTACATCCTGTACCTTTGTGTCATATGGACCTGCACCGTGGTTGGGGCCACCTTATTAAGGAGGTGGGCTCCCCAAAAGGCAGGAACAGAGGTTGTCTGTCAGATTAAGGCTGCACTTTTAACTGCCCATATGTGATACTCACTCACTCGACTTATAAACCTAGAATGAGTATAGATTTAGACCAATTCCACCGAATCTTTGCCTATAAAACTATATAGAAATCTGCTCACCTTCTCATGCTCTATAACATGATGCCTGCAGATTGGACTACATTGTTAAAGTACTGAGCTACCTTTACATTTTATAGTCCTAACTTGTAGCATATTTAAATTTCATTCACTGCCATAACCATTCACTTGCACATCTAGCATCATGCGCTTGTCTCTCCCTGGTTATCCTCCTCTGTAAATAAATATTATACATATGAGCATACATTGTCCAGTGTATTCTTATGGGATTTTTTTTTTTTATTCCAGCAGGCTACCATTCCCCAGAGCTGCCTAACGGCAAATACCAAGTCAAGTGTAGAGAATAATATGGTGCCTTGAGATCAATAGAGTAGTAATGGCACTTTCTAGTTATATGATTATCTACGTAGATTTTTCACATTGTCACTTACCATCTTTGGTACTGTTGGGTCTGTCTCCCACAAGATGTATAGCAACGACTTCTCCTGCAATGAATAATATATTGATGAGATCGGCAAAGTAAAAAAAAATATCTAACTAATAGATTGATACTGAATATCTACTAAGGCGCATTTTTTTTAAACCATTCCGATTATTGTTTGAAACCCAAGGACAAAGCAATGAGGAAAAACTAAGAAGGAAGGGATGTAAATTCTTGAAGTATAATAGGATAAGCGGCAGAGTATCATTAGTAGCTGATCATTAAGGACAATTTCTTAGAAACCAATTAAAGAGCCATTAAAAGGTCCTCGAATATTGCAGTTAAAGATATAGTTCCGTCTTTTAGATAATTATATCACAATATATTTTAAGTGAAGAGTACCTGCCTGTACTGAGCCAAAAAAAAAAAAAAAAAAATAATGGTGATGGTGATACTTGGTGATGGTCTCCGATCATGTCCAGTCTTTTTTTTTCTGTGGCTGTATGCATCCCCGTTCTTCTGTATGGCAGTTTTTTCCAACCAAGGGCCTTCAGCTGTTGCAAAACTACAACTTCCAGCATGCCTAGACAGCCAAAGGCTAGAGGCACCCTGGTTTGGAAACACTGCTGTATAGGCACCTGCTGTTCTCCTGAATTCTGTAAGCATTCCTAGGCAGCAGTGATGATGAATATCCTCACTGCTGTAAAATTCCTGTCCCTTAGTTGCCAGACTGACAGCACCAACCAGTCATTTGCAGACTTTTTTTTTCTACAGCTCTCCTCTCTTAACTCAACAGTAGCTACACAGAGAAGAGGGAAGTATAAAAGCTCAAATACACCCACAGGTCAGCCATACACACACACACACAGCTCAACCATACACACACTCAGCTCTACGGCATACACAACTCAGCCATAGACACTGGGCTCTACTATAACATACAACCCAGCCATACACACACTCAGCTCTACTACACACACAGCTTAGGTACACATACACTCATCTCTACTGCACACACAGCTTAGCTATAAACACTCAGCACTGCTGCACACACAGCTCAACTACACACACTCAGCTCTTCTGCGCACACAGCGCAGCCATACATACACTAAGCACTGCTGCACACACATACATCTACAGTACATCACTCCAACTATCCTCCCCTCATCTCCATCATGTTTTCGCCAGTCATGAAGAAAGGCTGCAGAGTTGTCTGTGTAGGAGATGGCAGACTACTAAGAGCGGCTTTGCCTCTCAGTCTGCTCTCCCTGCCCTATCAGTAAAAGCAAACTCACAGCTCACACACTCAGCCTCGCTCTGCACAGTGACTGACAGGCCAGGAGCATGAAGTACAGTTTTAAGCCCGCCCCCACTTCCTGTGTTCCGACTGTGCAGGAGTGTTGTCACAGTTGGTGGGCACAGTGACTAGGGAGAACCCTAGTGGGCAGAACTTTAAAAATATTTAATAGAAACAAATTGTAAAGTTGCATAATTTTTTAAATAATTTATTAAAAAATAAAAAGTAGTTTATGTTGGCAGTGCCCATTTAACCGAGAGGTGCCATACAATATAATACCAGAACTATGTGACTGTATAATATATTGAGTTAGAGAAATGCACACACAAATGGATTATGTGTTATACATCTTCCACACATGAGCAGAATTTGCAGTCATCTGCATTATTTTACCTGGGTTATTTTACCTGTAAACTCATTGGCCCAGATTTATCAAACTGTGTGAGAGAAAAAATAGAGTGCTTTTTCCACAGCAACCAATCACAGCTCAGCTAATGAGCTCTGGTAAAGTGAAAGCTGAACTGTGATTGGTTGCTGTGGAAAAATAACTATTTTTTTCTCTCACACAGTTTGATAAATATTGACTTCTACAAGCTCCAAGGAATGGAATAATTGCTATAATTTCCGCAACAAATCTGCAATGTGTTAATTCACCCTCGTAAGTTTCCACCTTTGAGTCTCAAAGAGGTTAAATGTAAAACTGGAAAACCAACTAAATTCTAAATTACTGATGTTAATAACTGTGACATTTTCTCACCCCATTCCTTATGGGTCATCGATCCTTCCTGTTTATGATCTGTAAGTGACGATATCCATGAGAAGGCCCAACTGACATCACGTTATATGGCGGTGACTGCCGCAATCACATGACATTTCATGGACATCACGTCATGGCGTACAGATGATAAACAGGAAACTATGGCGACTAGTGGTTTGGGAAACAGAACAAAATTATAAGTTTTAGTCATATTAATACTTACAATTTTAACCTAATTAAAAATATAGCAGCAAAATTGCTTAAGGTATTTGTATTAAAAATGATGTGACACCAAAGCCAATTTAGGTTTTATTATTAGAATATGCTCAGATTTTCCACATTGTATCTTGGTTAAAACTTTCTGCAAACAGGATGTTTAGTTATCATGACACAGTGTAACCTTTGCATAAAATGCTGTTGTATGTTATGATAGAAATGCTAATTTGCATGTATACGTAAAACTATACTTCCAGTCAACAATATTCTTCTCCTGTATTAGATATATTAGATAAAGTTATTGAAAGAATAGAAAATGCTTGGGCATGCAAAATGTAACAAGATAAGCAAAAGCACGAAACATTTCAGGTACACAGCTAGAGGAAAACAACAGAGTTGGCAAGACACCGAGAGCAATTTTAACCCCTTGGGGACGGAGCCTATTATAACCCTAAGGACGGGAGCATTTTTTGCAAATTTGACCACTGTCACTTTAAGCATTGATAACTCTGGGATGCTTTTACTTATAAATTTGATTCCGAGATTGTTTTTTCTTGACATATTCTACTTTATGGTAGTGGTAAATTTCTTGGTGAAAAATTCCAAAATTTGATGAAAAATTTGAAGATTTTGCATTTTTCTAACTTTGAAGCTCTCTGCTTGTAAGGAAAATAGACATTCCAAATAAATTATATATTGATTCACAAATACAATATGTCTACTTTATATTTGCATCATAAAGTTCACATGTTTTTACTTTTGGAAGACATCAGAGGGCTTCAAAGTTCAGCAGCAATTTTCCAATTTTTCACAAATTTTCAAAATCTGAATTTTTCAGGGACCAGTTCAGGTTTGAAGTGGATTTGAAGGGCCTTCCTATTAGGAATACCCCACAAATGACCCAATTATAAAAACTGTACCCCTCAAAGTATCCAAAATGACATTCAGTAAGTTTGTTAACCCTTTAGGTGTTTCACAGGAATAGCAGCAAAGTGAAGGAGAAAATTCAAAATCTTCATTTTTTACACTCGCATGTTCTTGTAGACCCAGTTTTTGAATTTTTACAAGTGGTGATAGGAGAAAAAGCCTCCAAAAATTTGTAACCCAATTTCTCTTGAGTAAGGAAATACCTCATATGTGTATGTCAAGTGTTCGGCGGGCGCAGTAGAGGGCTCAGAAGGGAAGGAGCAACAATGGGATTTTGGAGTGAATTTTGCTGAAATGGTTTTTGGGGGGCATGTCACATTTAGGAAGCCTCTATGGTGCCAGAACAGCAGAAACCACCACATGGCATACCATTTTGGAAACTACACCCCTCAAGGCACGTAACAAGGGGTCCAGTGAGCCTTAAGACCACGCAGGTGTTTGACGACTTTTCGTTAAAATCGGATGTGTAAATGAAAAAAAAATGTTTCCACTAAAGTGCAGTTTCTTCCCCAAATTTACAATTTTTACAAAGGGTTATGGGAGAGAATGCCCCCTAAAATTTGTAACCCTATCTCTTCTAAGTATGGAAATACCCCATGTTAGGATGTAAAATGCTCTGCGGGCGAAATACAATGCTCAGAAGAGGGGGAGCGCCATTGAGCTTTTGGAAAGAGAATTCATTTGGAATGGTAGTCAGGGGCCATGTGCGTTTACAAAGCCCCCTGTGGTGCCAGAACAGTGGACCCCCCCACATGTGACCCCATTTTGGAAACTACACCCCTCACAGAATTAAATAAGGGGTGCAGTGAGTATTTACACCCCACTGGCGTTTGACAGATCTTTGGAACAGTGGACTGTGCAAATTAAAAATATAATTTTTCATTTTCACGGACCACTGTTCCAAAAATCTGTCAGACACATGTGGGGCGTAAAGGCTCACTGTTCCCCTTATTACATTACACGAGGGGTGTAGTTTCCAAAATGGGGTCACATGTGGGGGGGAGGGTCCATTGTTCTGGCACTATGGGGGCTTTGTAAACTCATGTGGCCTTCAATTCCGGACACATTTTCTCTTCAAAATCCCAATGGTGCTCCTTCTCTTCTGAGCATTGTAGTACTCCCGCCGAGCACTTTACATCCACATATGGGGTATGTTCTTACTCAGAGGAAATGGGGTTACAAATTTTGGGGGTAACACCAGCATTTTAACGAAAACATTTTTTTTTCATTTTCCCATCCAAATGTAATGAAAATTCGTTAAACACCTGTGGGGTGTTCAGGCTCACTATATCCCTTGTTACGTTCCGTGGGGGGTATAGTTTCCAAAATGGGGTCACATGTGGGTATTTTTGTTTTTGCGTTTATGTCACAACCACTGTAAAATCAGCCATCCCTGTGCAAATCCCCAATTTAGGCCTCAAATGTACATGGTGCGCTCTCACTCCTGAGCCTTGTTGTGCGTCCGCAGAGCATTTTACGCCCACATATGGGGTATTTACGTACTCAGGAGAAATTGCATTACTAATTTTGGGGAGCTTTTTTTTCCTTTTACTGCTTGTGAAAATAAAAAGTATGGGGCAACACCAGCATGTTAGTGTAAGCATTTTTTTTTTTTTTACACTAACTGGCTGGTGTAACCCCCAACTTTTCCTTTTCAAAAGGGGTAAAAGGAGAAAAAGCCCCCCAATATTTGTAGTGCAATTTCTCCCGATTACGGAAATACCCCATATGTGGCCCTAAACTGTTTCCTTGAAATACGACAGGGCTCTGAAGTGAGAGAGCGCCATGCGTATTTGAGGACTAAATTAGGAATTGCATAGGGGTGGACATAGAGGTATTCTACGCCAGTGATTCCCAAAAAGGGTACCTCCAGCTGTTGCTTAACTCCTAGCATGCCTGGACAGTCAGTGGCTGTCCAGAAATGCTGGGAGTTCATTTTTACTGGGCGAGTGGGGGGGGGGGGGGGGGCAGTGTAAGGGGGTGTATATGTATGTGTTTTACTCTTTATTATGTGTTAGTGTAGTGTAGTGTTTTTAGGGTACATTCGCACTGGCGTGTTACGGTGAGTTTCCCGCTAGGAGTTTGAGCTGCGGCGAAAAAACTTGCCGCAGACCAAACTTGAAGCAGGAAACTGACTGTAAACCTGCCCGTGTGAATGTACCCTGTACGTTCACATGGGGGGACAAACCTCCAGCTGTTTCAAAACCACAACTCCCAGCATGCACTGACAGTGCATGCTGGGAGTTGTACTGTTGCAACAGCTGGAGGCACACTGGTTGGAAAACCTTCAGTTAGGTTCTGTTACCTTACAGTATTTTCCAACCTGTGTGCCTCCAGCTGTTGCAAAACTACAACTCCCAGCATGTTCTGACATACCGTGCATGCCGGGAGTTGTACTTTTGCAACAGCTGGAGGCACACTGGTTGGAAAACCTTCAGTTAGGTTCTGTTACCTAACTCAGAATTTTCCAACCAGTGTGCCTCCAGCTGTTGCAAAACTACAACTCCCAGCATGTACTAATCGTCGAAGGGCATGCTGGGAGATGTAGTTATGCAACAGCTGGAGGTTACGCAACTACAACTCCCAGCATGGTGAGACAGCTGTTTGAGCATGCTAGGATTTGCAGTTTTGCAACATCTGGAGGGCTACAGTTTATAGACCACTGCACAGTGATTTCCAAACTGTGACCCTCCAGATGTTGCAAAACTACAAATCCCAGCATGCCCAGACAGCAAAGAGCTGTTTGAGCATGCTAGGAGTTGTTGTTTTGCAAGATCTGGAGGGATACAGTTTAGAGACCACTATATAGTGGTCTCAAACTGCAACCCTCCAGCTGTTGCAAAACTACATATTCCAGCATGCCCAAACAGCAAACAGCTGTCTGGGCATGCTGGGAGTTGTAGTTTTGCAACATCTGAAGGGCTACAGTCTCAGACTGTAGCCCTCCAGATGTTGCTAGGCAACTTACCGGCTTCTGTAGGATCCAAGGAGCCGTCTTCTTCTGCCGCACGCCGCCCGCGCCGATCTCCGTCGCCGATCCCCGTCGCCCGCAGCCTCTGGAGGGGTAAGTGGACATCGGCGCCTGGTCCTCTTCGTTTTCCCCATTCTGGCCCGCCTATTGTGGGTGGGCAGGACGGGGAAAACGAAAGTAAACCCCTCCGCTCCCGATCTGCTATTGGTGGTCGCGTCTAGACCACCAATAGCAGGGATAGGAAGGGTGGCACCCCTGCCACCTCACTCCTATCGCTTCAGGGGGATCGTAGTTGTCTTAGACAACCGCGATCCCGCTTCTATTCCGGGTCACCGGGTCACCATAGACCCGTAATGACCCGGAATCTGCGCAAATCGCAAGTGTGAATTCACTTGCAATTTGCGCCGATTGCCGACATGGGGGGGGGGGGTCTAATGACCCCCCCGGGCATTTGCACGGGGTGCCTGCTGATACCGAAATTCCCACGGGCGTATGGATACGCCCTTCGTCCTTAAGTACCAGGACGCAAGGGCGTATGCATACGCCTTTCGTCCCCAACAGGTTAAGGCCACTTGACCACCAGAAATGAAGGGATCTCTGTGCCAGCAAAGGTTCAAGAGACGCAACTTGCTGCAGTCTTAGTTATAATGATCCGATAGTACCTACTAAAGAACCGGTGCTTGACTAAGGTCCAGTAAGAATTTGACAAAGCACGTCCGGCCTCTGAAGCAATCATATATGTTGACTGAGTTACTGTATTTATAAATGTAAAAAAAAAACGCTCCAATAACTAGCCATTCTTGGTTTGATGGCAAGCTCTACCACTATATTACAACGAAGAACAGGCTGGCTCAACTTACAGATTTTCCTATTGGGATCAGAAATGCCAGCTCCCTCTATTTCCACCACTTCCCCTATTTACCCTAGAGAATGCTTTAAACATATTGTCTAATCCTAGATTTTTACAAAACCATAATGGAAAACCAACATCTTTTATTCTTTCTACAATAGTTGTAGGTTGAACAGTGGTTGTCCGTGGAATTAATGGTGCACAACGAGCAAGTGCAGCTAGCACTCCATGCATTCCTTGTGGGGCTGCCAAAAACTTCTGGGGAATAATAGAGAATAATACTTTGAGCTGGGAGCATCCCTTAAAATATTCTTTTTGGCAAAGAAGATCCACAAATTGGGAGATAGATCGTGCTTCCACCAACAATCATTTGAAAAGATATTTTCATAGGTAAGTTTTATTGGGATAACGGATCTACGCAACCCGTTTCAAAGCCGGTCAGGCCTTTCCGTCAGGCGCGGAACCGCGCCTGACGAAAAAGCCAGACCGGCTTTGAAATGCGTTGCATGGATC